>NC_134486.1:114473413-114560913 GCF_040206685.1 Ascaphus truei | reverse complement strand
GCCGTATTGTATACAGAGCACTGTCTCTCCTCCTCAAATAGTATATAGTGTACCGTATGCCTCGGTACTTATTTTCATCTTTCTAATTTTGTCTTTTCTCATTGAAGCTATTTGGCTGGTGGATGAGATAAGCATGGAAAATGATGAAGATCTGCTGCATAGGTTAAGAATATTCTGCATCACAAGCATCAAACTAATAAGATGTGATTTGGACTGGACCTTTGGACATGTGAGGTAAAATACTATACAGTTTATTTCTGCACATCACAAGTGATATGCATGAATATAGTAGTGTACCACATTCCATTTAGAACCACTTATTTGTTACTATTGCAGAGCCGGTCCAATTATAAGAGATGTTAACAAAATTAAGAGTTGACAACGCACGTGCATGGATTGACAGTGGAGAAACATTAGAGAATGTGTTATTTTCTGATGACATCTCTGTCACCATGGAACGATTTTCCACTATGGCATTCAGAAACAAAAATATGTTTATCACTCAAACCTAGACCAAAGCATCCGTTCAAGGTTCATGTGTGGGGGCAATCTCTAGCATTGGCCCAGGAACTATAGTTATATTTGTAGGTAAGCCCACTTCAGTTACCGTGTTGTGAACAGTAACTCTTCACATGTGGCCCTGTCCTCTTTCCCATCTACTATGACAGTGTACTATTTTTATTGTATTGCCCGGTATCATGGCTAAAGACTACTTCCAGGTTTATAGATACATTGCAACATTGAGAAACGAACTTATCTGTAAAACTCAAAACTCAGTCGTCAAGGGCTTACAGTACCATGAGGTCATGTTATAAGAAGTAGAGGTGCTAAAACTCTGTTAACAGATCAGGGTTTAAGGATATCCCTACTGCTGCACAGGTTGCTTACTCAGTGCCTCCGTCATTTTAAATGCACCACCAGTGTTGATACAGGAATATACTTAAAAAGTTGACTTGTTAACCCTTTAGGACTGCGTTTGAGCACACTTACAGTGCGTAAGGCTATCTCCGATTAAACACAGATGGCTGAATCAAAATGCTTGAGACACCGACTGCGAGACCCATGGTACTGAAGCAGGGAGATGCTCAATACCCATCCGATTTGGTATAGTAGCCCTCTAGAAATGAGGTTGTTAACATAAGATGTACTCTGTACTTGTACGACAACAAAAAATCTGTGATTTTTTTAAAATTAGGTTCTAATCTGACATGCATAACCCTTATTACAGATTCATTAATGTAAGAAAACTTCTGATTCTTATCCAACACTGAGCTCTCAGGATGTTTACAGGATGTGTTCCTGGCAGTCTCACTTCCACATTTTTTGTTAGCCTTTCTCTACAGACCACACATATTATTGCTTGGGGATGAATTCTATTAAAGCTATTCATGAGAAGACATGTCTACCGAAGAAAAGTATCTTGGTGTGCTTCCCAATCATGCAATTTATGCTGCCTATCTTTGTAAATGCCAACTGCGGTATCAATATTTGCATAGTAGAGTATAATACTTTACTGTTGTGGTATACTCAGATCTAGTCAAAGTATTGCTCAACAGAAGCAGAAGTGTTTAGCTTAATCCTGAAATAAGAGGGTTGATTTAAGTACTGGAAATTGCGTTTCACATGTCTTTCCTTTTTGGATGCAAACACAGAATGACTTGCATTGAAGGATGAGACACTAAATAAAGAAAATGTTTGTATGTTAGTAAAAGGGTTTGTTATCGCTGAACACCCATAAGTGTTTAAAATACAGCAAAGGGGGTATTTACAAGATAACTTAGAAGCCGACATTGAATTTACACACAATTATGTTGAGCAATGTATTAAGACTACGTACTGAGCAAACCACTGTGCAACTGCTGCAATATAAGTATGGTCCTATGTGTCATAATAATAACTTTTTATTTCATATAGCGCTTTTCTGCCAATGGGACTCAGAGCACGTCACAATTACAATATAGTGAGCTGTAAGCAGCATTGTACATAGGATTTTACAGACATAGTCCCTGCCAAGTTGAGCTTACAATCTATGTTTTTACTGCCATGTTTCAAACTCGGTGTCCTTGTTATCAGAGTCAGTGCCTTTACTCACTGAGCATAAGCAAGTTTGGCTCTGACATGAAGGATAAGAATTTAGCAGCGAGGTGGAGGGGAGTCAGGGTCTACCATGGAGAAAGGGGATGATTTGACAGCCTAGCTGGAGGAGGAGATAGTAAAGGACTGGTGAGAAGGAAGGGATCGTCAGAGTTTAGAATGAGATACTGAAGGAGGGGGTTCAGGACTGACGGGTAAGGGAGCATCAGGAACTGGTATGGGGAAAGTAGTGGTCTTGTTGAGAGAATACCATTATGTGGCCTCTTCCGCCACTTCTCCTCTCATTCCTATGCAGTGGGAGGAGGATTTTTTTCCCCTGTAGCATGTGACATTGTTCTTCCAAATTACACACCATATCCCATTATAGCACAGTGTTTACATAGGATTAAGTGTCAGTGTTGGTACAGAATATCACAACAAAAGCCCCCATAATGTAACGGACAACAATCTGCTACTGCTGCACTGAATCTGCAAACTGATCAATTGCTTCCTATCAATATGCTGATTATATCTACCCTCTCTTCTGCTCTGCCTTGGAGCTAGTATGGATTAGAGAAGAGGGGAAGAAGGCTGGCAGGAAGCGGCAAAACACTCCATTTTCAGTATTCTGCACTAAGATTTTCAATATATCTGTAAGGACCTACTGTACATGCAGGGACTGCATCATTCCATATAGGCCCTTGGTTATAACACTATACTGACTATAGCACCTGACTTCTCACAACATATAAAACGGCACCTGTCCTCCAATATTGCACAATGAGCTTGCTACCCTGGTGCAGGTTCATTGCTGCTTGGAAACTCCCAAACTTTTGGCTCTTGCAAAAACCAGGTACTGAGTCTGGCTTTTCCTATTACTCTGCTGCTTGCTCCCTGCTCTGGCCTTTGGCTTGATAAACTACTCTTCTCTTTACCATCTGCCCTGACTCATTTGCCTGAATTCTCTGCCTACGTCGCACCGTTGATCTGGATTCCTGGTTCCAGCTAACAACGAGAATCCCTATTGATACGGTATTACAGACTCTCCCTGTAGATTCTCCCTCGAACCCTGACACTATCAGAAAGTGTTACATCATGCCTACTAGAGATGGGCGAATCAGTCCAAATCAGATTCTGGGATCCCCCCCGGATTTGTCATGTAAAATACAATCCGCGCATTAAAATCCGTCGAATTAATTTGATTTAAAATCCCTCCATGAGACTCGGTTTTGCAGATTTTAAATAATCTACTGGAGGGTGTAACGTAAATCCGTTCCATGGGTCATGTGTATTCCGATTCCGTCGCCATATTAAAGAAAAAAGTATGACGGATTAATCCGCCGTTTGAATTAGGAATCTGCCAGTGGATCAATTTTATTCACCTTCTCAATTAATTTCAGAAGTACTAGCTAGGGCCATAGCAAGCCGACTTGAACTTCCAGTTCCATTTTTATATATTTCCTTAACTGGAAGTTCATTATCTACTAGACAGAGGGGGGGGGGGGGGGGAGAAACAAAGAGAAGTGGGCCTTCACAGATTGTGAATGTGATTCAGTGACAGTGTCATTATTGTCCTTACGCTTATACTTGTGGTGAGTACTAGCAGGATCACAACCAATAGCACCATCTTCAACCGCTTTTACTTTATCAGATTCATCACCAGTGCCGCCACCACTCCACCAACAAAACTACGTCCACCTCTTCTTCCCCCTCCTCTCCGTCTACTTTCTAAATATTTATTCAGCAGACTGTGACTGTTATTTCTACAATTAGACATGTTGATGTAATTATTTTGCTTCACCTTTGTTATATACAGCTCAACCCCGTTATAGCGCGATCCGTTACAACGCGAATCCGCTTATAACGCGATGCAAGCGTGGCTCCCAATTTTCGTATTTATGAATACTTTACAACATGATTATTGGTATCTTAAATACTTTATTGTACAATGCATACAATTGTACATTATTTCTAACGCGATCCGCTTATAGCGCGATGTGATTCTTTGGACCGCAAGCACAGCGTTATAAGGGGGTTGAGCTGTACTGTATAGTGCTATAATATCTATGGCAGTGACTGCTGCTGTTTGTCCTGCTGCCGCAATGCACTGGACAGCACACTAGGTGCACTGCAGAGAGAGAGAGAGAGAGTGATATGGAAACTAAATGGGGACCAGTTTAGTTCATTACTTTTATTAAATATTTTACAAATAATTGACAGTTACAAACTGTCCTGGAAGATTAATAATTATACTTGGGATTATTTCACAGTAATATGAAATCAATAACTGCTGCAGTACATCCAATTTAGTTTATCTACTACAAACAAAAAGAAACCTGTGGCCATGATGAGGGCTCGAGCCCACTAAACGGAAACTCCAGTCAATCACAGGTTAATGTGAACAAAAAGAAAAATAGGGGAGCAAAGGACAAATCCACAGTCTAAACTGAATATAAATCAATAAGCATAGAATAATAGTAAATCATACTGGAGAATCATATACAGATCTCCAGTATGATTTACTATTATTCTATGCTTATTGATTTATATTCAGTTTAGATTGTGGATTTGTCCTTTGCTCCCCTATTTTTCTTTTTGTTCACATATATCAAGGATCTTGGATAGATCCTAGTGGGGTCTGAGCACTAGGATTGCACGTTCCGGTACGTACCCCTTATACGTGGGGTCACAAGTCATCATCTATTACGGTAGTATTGTCTATTATTGTTTGACCGTGTCCACCCCACCCCCCTTTTTTAGTGTCCCTGGCTAGTGTTAGCGCTCAAGACATTTTTCTGCCAATCACAAGTTAATGCCTGGTTGTTAATGGCTCGGTTAGCTAGCAAAGAACTTTTATTATGTAAATAATGTTCACTTTTTTTTTTTTTTAAACTAGACTGATTTTTTTTTATTAGTGTAATTATTATAACCCTTACAGCAGCACAGCCCTGTATATTATTCCTGTACTTTAAAATAATTGACTGTTCTGGAAGAAACTGTCCTGGAAGAATAATAATTATTCTTGGGATTATTTCACAGTAACAGAAACTTGTCCATGGCCAGAGCCCCAGGACCCACTTAACTGAAGCTCCAGTCAATAACAGGTTAATGTCTAGTTAATGGTTCTGCAAAAACATGTATTCATTAGTTATTTAATATTTTTTTTTAACTATAATACTACTACTGCAGCAACACCATAATCAACACACATCTGAACCCTGCAACAAATGGCTTCAGCTTCCAGCTGCAACTCTATTTATACTTGGCTCCTCCGACGGATTGCCTGTGACAAACACAAAAAAGTGCAGATTTCGCTTTTTCCGACTGATCCGCAGAAATTCGTGGGTACAAAGGAACCAGCCAATGGGCGTTGAATCCATATCAACAAAAATAGATTCGCCCATCTCTAATGCCTACATCTGTAATAAGACCAGCACTGCATTTGATATGAAAACAATTAAAAGCGGCTATCCACCAAAGCCACTTTACACAGTAAATAGTATAATACTTTTTTTGGAGAATATTCGAATTAGGCTCTCAATTGGTTAGAAATGAATAAAAAAATAAAAAAAAGGGATAGTACAGATTAATTACACAGATTCCCAACAAGCTCTGAGAAACCCCAACCATTACCACATAATATATATATGCATATAAGTGTCAAAAGGAGTGCTAGTGGGCGTGGCTAAATGTATACAACAAAAACAAAAATGCCCAAAGCTACTTCCAATGTGACAAAAATACACAGTGCAATACCTATATATCTCTTGTAAAAAGGGTCATGTAGTTTAACCCTTAGGCCAAAGCGTCTTAAGCCTGCTGCTACTTACAAGGCATGACAATAGCAATTTTTTGTTGTATAGTACAGATAAAGCAGGATTTATGTTCAACAGTGTGAGATGGAAGACTGGTCATCCAGTTGACCTAGAGTGTCTGGTATAGGTTCCCTGAGTGAACATACTTGGATATAGTACTATGATATTTTGTGACCAGTCTTCCATCTCACACTAAGGATACCACTGATATCCTCAAAAAACAGATGGGGTACAGGTATCACCTAACAACTTTCTGGCATCTTTAGACGTCGAATCTTTGTATACCAGTATACAACATCAGACAGGGGTGGCATTAGTGGTACACTTCCTAAGGGCCAGAGGCACTGAACACCAGAACCACAATCAATTTGTAGTGGAATTACTGGAGTTTGTACTGTTACATAATTATTTTCTATTTAATGGCATAAACTATCACCAGGAGCACTCTTACGGTTTAAAGCAGTGAGCTGGGTCAGTTTTACAGTGAGGGCCGCTCTATCTAAGCGGCAACACTCCTGAGATCTGTGACCCGCGGTGCACTCTTGGAATTGTAGTTTGGCCGCCTCAATCAAGGTGGCCGTTTGTTACTCCAGAGAGACCGGAGCACTGAGAGCGGACCTAAGCGGTGATCCGGGGGTCGTGCAGTGACTACCATCAAGTGATATGGGGGAAGATGCCAGTGATGCCCAGAGTTGTATTTTAAATTCTAAGTAATTGATGTACTAAATGTTGATATGAAAATTGATATTTGACAGAAGTTTTCTCTGCGCTCCTTCTTTTTTGTATATCTATACACAGACAGCACATCGAATTATGGTCTCGTTACATTGATGATGTGCTTGTGCTGTGGAATGGAACAGAAAAATAATTTCATACCTTTGTGAGTTTACTCACTCAGAATGACCATAACTTGAGACTTACGAGTGAGATTAAGTCTGAAAAAATAACCTTTCTAGACCTAGAAATTATCAAAGACAAAGAGGGACCAATACAAACAGCTGTCCATAGCAAAAAAACAGCCACTAATAATTTATTACTGGCAACCAGCCACCACCCTAGGTCCTTCATACAAGGGATACCATTGGGCCAGTTCTTAAGAGCCAAACGTAACTGTTCAACAACCACTACATTTGAGGAACAATCTGACATTATGAGACAGAAATTCTCAAACAGAGTATACAGTTGTTCATGTATAGACAGGGCATACAAAAGAGCCAAGAATACAGACCACAGTACAGTGTTGTATGGAAAAAGATTAGCAGATAGAAAAGAACCCCATTAGAATCATCAGAACATACAACAAACAATAGCAAAACATCAGAGATGTACTAACGAAACATTGGCCCGTCCTTCCAGAGGATTATGATCTAAGGAAAACCCTAAACCTAATACCGTCCATTACATACAGACGTCTTAAGAACTTATCAGACCAACTAGTACACAGCCATTACCAAAGCCAACAAGATGGTACCTGTCTTAAATAAAAAAACAGTGTGAACGTACCGTTGTGGTGCCTGGAAGGCATGCCAATTTATGTGCCCCTCAAAGAAATTTCTGAACTGGAATAACACCAAAACTTACAGTATCAGAAGATTCATAAACTGCAAAACCATGGGGGTGATAAATGTGTAATTGTGGCACCAAATATGTAGGAAAAACATTGCACCAATTCAGGATGTGCATCCTGGAACATAAGTACCATTAGAAACAACTTAGACACCCCCATAGCTAGACATGATAATGTGGTTCGCAAAGGAAATACTGTACAACATGCCTACAATTCCAGGGAATCGATCAGATCTCCTTGGGGATAAGGAAAGGAGACTTGGATAAGGTCCCCCTAAGAAAGGAGGATAAATGGATATACACTATGGGTACTTTAACAACAAGTGGCCTAAATGAAAGCTTTGTGTACACTGCTTTTCTGTAATCTAGCGAAAAGTATAACGAATAGGAATCACGTGCCCACATGAATTCAAACTCAGTGAACAATATGAGGTAAATATGTCCTAGAGTGTATACACCTAAGAAAGTCAACACCTTATGCATTAGATACGTGTGGAAACACAAAATATCATGTGAATTACTGTTGACCTAATATAGGTCATATATAGAAGTACATGCACACCGCTAATAGGTGCTGGAGGGGGGTACTTATCTGCCGGTGCGCTGTGTCCAGGGAGGTCCAGACATCCCAAAGGTAATCAAGCAAGGAAATGGAAGCAGGCACACGGTCTTTCTGAGGGTGCAATTTATTGTGCCACCAAAAGGTCCAACGTTTCGGCAAAGATTGCCTTTATCAAGGAGAGGGCTACAGGATATACTTAACACACCACTATTTATACACTAATGGGTTCTCACCCCTCCATGATTACTGCTGCCATGCTCCTGGATGTCGACGCCCCCAACGTGACGTCAGAGCGGCAGCGCGACGTGGCGTGATGACGTCATGCGCCACCAGAGGGGGATCATGGGTACCTGTGAAGAGACAGTCTCCCCGATGCCTGTAACAGGCAAAGATGGCGATCCTGCAGCATGCTGGACATACAGAGAGCAGCCCCTTCACTGGCAGCCGAGGATCCCCCGGTGACGTCAGCGTGCCCTCACGACGTGACGCGATGACATCAGACGTCCAGGGGGGGGGGGGGCTGGCCCCAGGCATCAGACCTGCCTAAGACCTGCCCAAGAGGACCTGCATAATCATGTAGGGGTGAGAGCCCTTACATTAACAACCAAGTGCAGTGAGACTTTAATACATTAAAGAGAACAAGGCAAAAAAGTGTACATATTAACTAATCACAATGTCACCTAGTAAAGTGTTTAAAAGAGGTATTGAACTGTATTTATGCTAGCAGCTTTTCGTATAGATATGAAAAAACCTGAAAGGATACATAATATAAATAAATAATGCATATACAGCAATCCTCAGAGGAGCATAGTGTTCCATAGTGAGTCGCAGGGGTCCATCGCGAGATGCACAAAGGTCTACAGAGTCCTTCGGCTACCTCCCGTCAAGAAAGCATTTGAAATTTTTTTGTTCATTAAGACCCCTGCCATTACTTGTCTGCAGTGTGTGGATCCAATAAGCCTCACGCCTCAGTAAGAAGGTGTCTCTGTCAGGTATCCTTGTCTTGGTGCTATGTGTTCAATCCCCATCACTCTAAGGGATGCCACATTGTGTCTGTGTTCTACACAATGCTGTACTAGTACAGTAGGGTTAGTGCCCTTACGTATCACACTTTTGTGTTCAATAAATCTCACTTTTAGCATGCATGTAGTCTTACCTACATAGACAAGACCACATGGGCATCTAATGATGTATACCACAAATGTAGATCTACATGTAATGCGAATTTTTAAATGTGATCTTTCTACCACTATGTGGAAGACAAAATACGTCCCCGGTAACAAGACTGTTGCACACTGAACAATTCATACATCGGAAGTTACCCTGTTTGCCACCTTCTAAGAAGTGGGGCGTATGGTAATTGTCTTTGTTGTCAGCATGTATCAAGTTGTCTGACAGATTCCTCCCTCTCCTATAGGCAACGAAGGGGGGTTTCCGACAGCTATCTGCTAACACCTCATCATTCTGCAGCAGGTGCCAATGTTTTCTGATTATAGACCTGACAAAATTGCTTGCCCTATTATATGTGGTGGTAAATACAATACGTTTCTCATCCTTAGTCACCCTATAGGAATTACATCTTTTTTTAAGGGCTGCATCAAGCACTGTCGGGGTATACCCCCTTTTAGTGAATCTCTCACGAAGATCATCCATAGCTGGTGTTAGTTTATCCTGCCTACTAGTGATCCTAGAGATCCTCACTTTTTGTGAGAAAGATAGGGCATTGATGAGGGATGGTGGATGGTGTCCTGTGGGAAAAAAAGGATTCCAGGTTAAGTAAACGTTCAAATTTAAATAAGTCAACCTCTAGTCCAAAGTCATCAAAGTTTGAGGTAGGTACATAAGAGGGGCCACGTGCCAGTACAGATATCTCATCTGCACTTAGTGTATGCTGGGAGAGATTAATGACCAAAGTATCCATACTCATTGGCGCGTTTGTGATCGAAGGTAAGGGAATTTTTCTTTTCTTCCCCCGTCTGTTTTTTTTGCTCCCTTTTCCGCAGCCTGTCCTAAAAAAGGAGTCCGTGGCGCTTCCCTCTGTCGTTCAGTTGAGGAGTGGGCTTCAGAATCGCTGGTGTTGGCGTCTGGGTTCGTCGGGGGGGCCCGTCCCTTCTGAGGTTTACGTTGTTTGCGGTCCTGTTTGAGCCACAGGGGAGCCTCGGCTGCCAGTGAAGGGGCTGCTCTCTGTATGTCCAGCATGCTGCAGGATCGCCATCATTCTTGATTACTTACACAATCTCCCTTCTCCTGTATGTACTAATGTCTGGAGCTCTAAGCAATTATCCTTTCTAGATGTCCTGATTTCCCAAGAAAATGGTGAGTTTCACACAGACCTTTACAGAAAAGATACTGATAGAAATGCCCTGTTACGTGCTGATAGTCACCATCCACCATCCCTCATCAATGCCCTGCCTTTCTCACAAAAAGTGAGGACCTCTAGGATCACTAGTATGCAGGATAAACTAGTACCAGCTATGGATGATTTTCGTGAGAGATTCACTAAAAGGAGGTATACCCCGACAGTGCTTGATGCAGCCCTTAAAAAAGATGTGATTCCTAATAGGGTGACTAAGGATGAGAAACGTATTGTATTTACCACCACATATAATAGGGCAAGCAATTTTGTCAGGTCTATAATCAGAAAACTTTGGCACCTGCTGCAGAATGATGAGGTGTTAGCAGATAGTTGTCGGACACCCCCCTTGGTTGCCAATAGGAGAGGGAGGAATCTGTCAGACAACTTGATACATGCTGACAACAACGACAACTACTGTCGCGGCACAGCTTAGTCTAACTAAAGACGGGAGCTGGCCGGGCATGTGACGGACATGTTGTTGAAAGTTGCGTGCGCGCTCCCCGCACGTTACCCGGACTATCCCGCGCCTCAATAGAAAAGCGCTATGGCGCTTTCTATTGAAAGCGCCCGAGGTGCGGGAAAGCGGCCGCGAACCTTCCCGGTTCGCGATGGGGTACTGCAACGCGGCGCCCACGGGTTTTTTTAACCGCGGTGACGGCCGTATTAGAATAAACAGTGTCGCCACTGTACCATACTGTATGCCCCACTTCTTAGAAGGTGGCAAACAGGGTAACTTCCGATGTATGAATTGTTCAGTATGCAACAGTCTTGTTACCGGGGACATATTTTGTCTTCCACATAGTGGTAGAAAGATCACAATTAAGAATCGCATTACATGTAGATCTACATTTGTGATATACATCATTATATGCCCATGTGGTCTTGTCTATGTAGGTAAGACTACACGCATGCCAAAAGTGAGATTTATTGAACACAAAAGTGTGATACGTAAGGACACTGACCCTACTGTACTAGTACAGCATTGTGTAAAACACAGACACAATGTGGCATCCCTTAGAGTGATGGGGATTGAACACATAGCACCAAGACAAGGATACCCTGACAGAGACACCTTCTTACTGAGGCGCGAGGCTTATTGGATCCACACACTGCAGACAAGTAATGGCAGGGGTCTTAATGAACAACAAAATTTCAAATGCTTTCTTGACAGGAGGTAGCCGAAGGACTCTGTAGAGCTCTGTGCATCTAGCCATGGACCCCTGCGACTCACTATGGAACACTATGCTCCTCTGAGGATTGCTGTATATGCATTATTTATTTATATTATGTATCCTTTCAGGTTTTTTCATATCTATACGAAAAGCTGCTAGCATAAATACAGTTCAATACCTCTTTTAAACACTTTACTAGGTGACATTGTGGTTTATTAGTTAATATGTACACTTTTTTGCCTTGTTCTCTTTAATGTATTAAAGTCTCACTGCACTTGGTTGTTAATGTAAGGGCTCTCACCCCTACATGATTATGCAGGTCCCCTTGGGCATCGGGCTGTCTTTTTTCCAATCTTAGGCAGGTCTGATGCCTGGGGCCAGCCCCCCCCCCCCCCCCCTGGACGTCTGACGTCATCGCGTCACGTCGTGAGGGCACGCTGACGTCACCGGGGGAGCCTCGGCTGCCAGTGAAGGGGCTGCTCTCTGTATGTCCAGCATGCTGCAGGATCGCCATCTTTGCCTGTTACAGGCATCGGGGAGACTGTCTCTTCACAGGTACCCATGATCCCCCTCTGGTGGCGCATGATGTCATCACGCTACGTCGCGCTGGCGCTCTGACGTCACGTTGGGGGCGTCAACATCCAGGAGCATTGCAGCAGTAATCATGGAGGGGTGAATACCCATTAGTGTATAAATAGTGGTGTGTTAAGTATATCCTGTAGCCCTCTCCTTGATAAAGGCAATCTTTGCCGAAACGTTGGACCTTTTGGTGGCACAATAAATTGCACCCTCAGAAAGACCGTGTGCCTGCTTCCATTTCCTGACCTAATATAGGTCCTAATGTACCTGATCTATATATGAAAATATGGATTTTGTCCAAATATTGTTAGATGAACTAATGAGTACTTGCCTATACACTGAGGATGATTATGCTGTATATTTGACCTGAAAGAAAAAGGAAAACACATCAGACAAATTTGTTTCATAATGTGGATTCTATTTGAGCAACTTAACAATGTTGCTAAACACTAGCTATGTCCTTGCCTTATCCCTATACACAAGTTGCAACAATTGTTGCACCAAAAAAATCAATAATAGAATTAAATGACAGAATACATTCTATGAACACTTGTTAAAATGTGAGTAGCAATATACATCAGCTAACTACAGTACAAACTATGTTCTACGTTTATCTGTGTATATTGGTTGAAATATTCAGTTACAGTTTGGGAGCAATAAACATAAGGGCATAAGATGGTATATTATTACTATCAGATCATTGCATCTAACAGCTAAGTTCAGAATAAATATTTGAATCCTGAATATGAACTACGTCCTCAGAAACATTCTGAGTTTCATTACCTATAGAGATGAACTGACATCTTGAAATATCCTCAATATCTAATCTAGGGGAGCGCAAACGTTTCCCCCGTGTGCACCCCTGCCTGCTCTCCTCTGTGACTCGCCCCCCCCCTGCCACTTGGCCCCGGCGTCAAATGACGCAGCGGGGTCATGGGATGTCATGTTACCATGACAACGTCACATCTCGTGCCCGCAGCGTCATTTGACTCCGGGTTACCATGACAACCCGTTACTGGAAGGTAAGGCATGTATTAGTGTGTTATAGAAGCCTCGCGTGGTCCCCCGGCATTTAATTTAAATGCCATGGGGGAGAGCGTGGTACCTCTATAACTGCCACGCCCCCCCAGAAAATCTTGCGCGCCCCCCAGTTTGCGCACCCTTGATCTAACCTACAGTAAAATACTGTGACAAATCAGTATAGTACATAACTGTTGTTACTGTAAGAACAGGGACAAACACTTAATATAGGCACCAGCATACATGGGGTTAACCAACAAGTCAATAGACTATATACAGACAAGCAGAGTATTCCAAAGCTTGCCTTAAACTAGCCAGTTTACATGGTGGGTACATTTCAGTGACATTTCTGCAGAGGCTAATGGCCATCGGATTAACACAGCAGGGGTTCCTGGCAGTCCCATTCAGTTTGAATGGGACTACCAGGGACCCCCGCTGTTAATCCGATGGGCCATTTAGTCTGTCTGCAGAAATGTGTGAAATGCTGCAGCATGTACCCAGCATGTACCTGGGTCTTTTTGGAGATTGCCCCAGGTTTGTTTTAGAATAATCGTCGGCACTACAGTACATGATAGCGTTATATTTACGATCACATCTTCAATCTCACTCATTTAATACATGTTTTAAACATACATAAGGTTTGTTCCTTTATTTTTAAAGGGTTGTCCCTGTATATTTTCTCTGCTGCATAACTATTACAGAACCTAATAGGGATTAGATATCCTACCGTACTTAAGTAACGTAATATAGCGGCTGTCAGGTTGCCATAACAACCAAAATGCTTAAATACAGGGAGACTATGGGGACCCACCCACACCCGAAGACGTTCTCATTGAACGAAACGCGCATCGGGTACTGATGACGTTGCAACAGATATGTCACTAAGCGCGACTGGGAGGTTGAGGTTACTCATTACTGTACAGGCAGCGTTTTTCTCACTTCAGTAATGGGAGATTCAGTAACCTAACAAAGATGTGGACCCACAGAGGTAACCACTAGTTACAGCAATCACAGACTACTACCTTATGTGGAGTTATGTCAGGGCCGCTGACAGATTTCTCGGGGCCAAGCCTAGGTACTTCCAGGGCCCCCTCCCCCCGTGTCAGCGGTATTGTGAATCTCCTCCCCCACCCCATTTCACACCGATGAGCCCCCCATTTAAAACCTCATGAGCCCCTTCTATTTCCCCCCCTCTTCCCATGTATTTCTCTCCACTCCGTCTCACTCCCTCTTCCTCAATCACCCCCTCTCCCCCCCTGCCTCACATGTATTTCTCTCCCCTGTGTTTCACTCTTACTCTCTCTTTTTCTCACTCCCTCGCTCCCTCACCCGCTCTCTCCACTCACTCACCCCCACCGTCCATCAATTAATCAATTACCCCACTCACTCAATCCCTCCACAAAATACATATGAAAAAGACCCCGCTTCCCCAAATACGTATTAAAAAAAGACCCAACTCCCCCAATACATATTAAACAGACCCCTGCTCCCCCAATACATATTAAAAAGACCTCCGCTCCCCCCAATACATAATAAACTACCCCGCTCCTCCCAATACATATTAAACTACCCCTGCTCCCCACAATACATATTAAACAACCCCCGCTCCTCACCAATACATATTAAACTACCCCCACGCCCCCAATACATATTAAAATCCCCCCCACTTCCTCCCAATATATATTAAACTCCCCCCACTCTCCATAATACATATTAAAATCCCCCCGCTCTCCCCAATACATATTAAAATCACCCAATACATATTAAAATCCTCCCACTCCCCCCCAATACATATTAAAATCCCCCTAATCCCCCCCAATATATATTAATATCCCCCCCACACCCCCAATACATATTAAAACCCCCCCAATACATATTAAAATCCCCCCACGCTCCCCAATACATATTAAAATCCCCCCACTCCCACCAATACATATACCCTATTTCCTCAATTCAAAGACGCACCTTTTTCCCCGATTTTCACATGTCTGAAATCGGGGTGCGTCTTAGAATCGATGTTTTAGATTAAAAAAATTTTTTTTTAAATAAAGTGTCTGCTAGGGGGCACTAATCCCCTCCTTCTCCCTTACCATGTTTCAGGAGAGGTCCCATCTCAGCGGAGGATGAAGTGTGCGGTGGCGGTGGCAGGACAGGTCCCACATCTGCAGAGGATTGAAGTTAAGACAGCAGGCGTGATGCGGTGGCAGGCGAAGCCCATCAAGGCACGAGACCTGAGCAGGAGGAGAGAGGCATAGGAGAATGGCTGGGGAGGAGCACACTTTAGCACCGTAAGTTGATCCGGTGTCTGACTTCCGGTGTTGCAGCGTGCTCGTCCCCAGCCGTTCTCCTATGCTGCTCTCCTGCTAAGGTCTCATGTTATTTATTTATTTTATTTTTATTTTATTTATAAAATGTTTTACCAGGAAGTAATACATTGATAGTTACCTCTCATTTTCAAGTATGTCCTGGGCATACTGTAGAGTTATGATGGTTTTCTTCTGCCGCCGCTCCCCGCCTGTTGTCTTAACTTCAATCCTCTGCAGATGTGGGACCAGTCCTTCCGCTGCTGCTGCCCGCTTCATACTCCGCTGACATGGGACCTCTTCTGAAACATGGTAAGTGAGAAGTAATTTTCCTCGATTGTAAGTGCCAAATCGATGGTGCGTCTTACAATCGAGGAAATAAGGTATATAAAAAAACACTTACCTGATGGCAGAAGCACGTGGAACACAGTGGGGGAGACGCCTGCTGGCAGCTGGTGGAGAGCTTGCCGCACCGGCCGGGCCCCCCGCAGCCTCTGGGCCTGGGACACCTGTCCCTTCTGTCCCCCCTGTCGTCGGCCCTGGTTAGATCTTCACACTAGTCATTTTAGGAAGTGTTGGTGGCATTATTTAACTCCATATGAGTGGTTTCTTCCACTTTATACCTATCTTTGTTATATCACTCACAGCTATTCCAGACAGCAAACTTTGATGTGGAACCCCCGGTGGTAGCCACTAGCCTCAGATTATCATAGGCTCTAGTCTGTTGCAATTGCAATTTACCGCACTCCACTCTATTTAGGAATCATAATCAGCACTATAATTTAAGGTTATAGCACATTCACTTTAGCACTATGTTTATTTCTTTATAATTATTTTATTCTGACGTGGACTCTTGGAGGTTACCACCAATATTCAATACACAGGCACGCTGTACTAGACAGCCAGTGGCCAGATCTCCTTGCAATATGAACAAAAATTCAAACAACACTTGGTATTGTTCTGTCCTATCAAGTGGTGTGCTTATGATCTGTGTACAAATGGACATTTACTGACGTCATTGGCATTACAGCATTTTATGCTGTTCTCCCCTTACCTACATCTGGGTTTACTGCCATTTTTTTGCGCTTAAGTGGTTTAATCTATATGTTTTCTTTTTGATACCAATTAAAGTTTATTTATTTTACTCTCAGTGGAGGTCGAGTGCATCCTATAGGGATTCTTTTCGTCTTTTGTGTCCAACATGATTTTGTCCCTGATCTCTCCAGTACGTGAATTATATAGAGCTGAGCAGGGACCAATTTTTCTGTTTGCAAGGAAATCTTTTACCCATATATATCCGGTTGGATAATATAAGTACCTTCTCTGGGTGAGGCCTGGGACCTCCAACAGGTTATTCACCACTAACCTATTTTATAGGCATTTTATTTTTTTTGCTACATATCAATTTGATGTGAGTTCTGGACTATTTTAATAAAGACGGATTTTGTTTTTTTAAAACTTTCTGGAGCCCAAGATGTTCACACGCCCAGCCTCGCAACACCCCACAGCCATTTTCCCTTAGAGAGACTGAGCATGTATTTTAATAATTTATCTGATGTGAGCTTTGGAGCCAGAAATTAGGGGTTACACATATACAGACTTGTCAACCACCACTGATTTTTTTTTCTGGATCTCGCTGAATTTGTATATGTCACAAAATGTTAGCATGAGCAGTCTCCAGTGGTGTAACTACAATTCCCCCCCCCCCCCATTTTTTTAAAGGGTCCCTGCGATAGGACCTTTCCCCGGTTTAAAAATGAAGCACACCTAAAGCCTATCTGTAGCAGAGTTCAGCAGGGACCTAGTTATTTGCAGATAGTCAGTTATCCAGTCTCCACCTTGCTCATCAAGCAGGTTTAAAGGTGTGCTGCATAAGCTGCATGGGGTTCTCTAGCACAGAGGGGCTGTGCTGCCAGAGAGATCCCCAGGAAACAGATCTCTCAAGCACTGAAGTGGGTGCTTCCAGAGAGAAATCTCAGAGAACCAGACCCTCTGTTCCAGGACGAAGTGGACCCTGGAATCCGCCAGAGGGTGCCCCACCCCCAGGACACCAACCCATGCCCAGACCAATATAAAAAGCGCCCTGCTTTCAGGTACCACTTTTGGGTCAGAGGTTGGTAAGAAGCCTCCCAGCCCTGCAGATAGGGACTGGGAAGTGTGAGTTAGCCATTACAAAGGGATATGCCTGTTTTATGTATTTGCATGCTGACATGGAGCTGTACTGTTTAAAGCTGAGGGCTAAATAAAAGCTGAGGTTTTTTTTCCCTTAAATTCGTCTCACTAGTTATACCTCTGCACATATCCTCTTCAGTACCCCGAATACAAAATGCTAAATAAGTCTAGTTTTCACTGAAACCCCCACTCTCTCTTACAATCCCCCTCTTACACACCACCTTGCTCCACCCCCTCTATTTATCTGCCCCTTCTCACACTCCCCCCTCATCCATTTCTTTTCCCTCGAATGCACTCTCCCTTTCAGTCTTCCTCTCTCTCCCTCTTCCCTTCTGGCACTCTCTTACTCCTCTCTTTCTCACTCCCTCTCACTTCCCCACCTCTTCCCCTCCCTTTTACAACCCCCTCTCTCTTACACCCCATCTCTCTCTCCCCTATCCTCTTCTCCTTCCTCTCATGCTCTCCCGCCTCCTCTTGCCCCCTTCTTCTCGCTCTCTCTCACCCCTCAGACCCTCTCCCCTCAACCAGTCTGCCCTCAATCCCCCTACCCTCTCACTCAATCCCGCACCGTATGAGAATATATGCCTATGGCCACAGGGTTGCCCACCTTCGACAAGTGGCGAATTCGCCATGAACGTTCCCACGGTAAAATAAACTTTTTCCTGACGGTGTGTGCCGTATCCACTTTCTGAATGAGTCAACGAAGTGAACCAGCAGCAGGTGATAGTGCTGAGGTGAGTGAAGCAGACAAACAGTGTGTGTTGTTTTAAATGTTCAATTGAGCAACCTAATTTCTCAATTTTTACATGGTGTTGCGATTTTCATTTCTCATTCGCCACACCTGTGGCTACATTGAAGAATAGGTTGCCCACCTCTGGCCTATACCATAGGGAGTGGTGGGTGGGATGGTCTGCTTTAAACTTTGTTTTCTTTGAATGGAACTGCTGCAGGCTGCATGCAGAGCTGAGATGACCACGTGACGCTGGCAGAAGTTCACACCTGCCCAACTTCCGCCCCGGATAAATTCAAACAGGCAGGGGGAGGAGGAATTGGCCATGGGGTGAGGTTCTGCCTCCTGCCCTGGCAGCAAACACAGGAAGCAGAGGCCCAGCAGCTGCCAGACGCGGATGTTGGGCTCAAATTTCAGCACAGAGCGGCCGGGGCTCCTTGCACTCTAGCCCCCCGCCCCCCTCCTGCAGTGCGGAGCTTAGCTGCATGCTGGTTACACCACTGGCATTCTGAAAGACTTCAGTAGAGTTTCACGGATAAAATCACAGACTGATGCATACAGGCAAGAGAATGTATTTCTCGTAAATTAATTTAGTATTTCTGAGCTTGAAATTTTTTCCTGTGGTTGCTTATGAAAAAGTCCAAAGAATAAATTGACCAGGTTTTAACTCTTTTACGTACAGCATACAAGGTACAACTGACTACAAAAAATGAAATACATAAAACCATTAAAATGTCAATACTGTATATAACAATATATGTTGCAAATAGGTATATGTAATTTAAGAGTCATCACAGATTATTATCTTCTTATTTCTTCTGAAGATGTATTCACACCTAGTTGTTTAAGGAAGCCAATTTGTTAAATTATTTATTAAAGGTTGTTTTTCTGACAGGCTTTGTGGAATTGCCTCTTTGAAGGAATATCAAAATATCATTCTGATACAGATTCAAAAAATAAAATAAAAATGGACTGGAGGGCAATATGCAAAATTCCCGCAGTTGAGGATCTAAAAAGGTTAGTATGTTTGAATGGAAAAGGTAATTAGCTTTAGAAAACATACTGTTCTAATCGCAAGGATCAAAGTAAAACAACGTAGAGACCATTTAACAACTTTAGCAGCTCATTTATGGTCAGCATCCTGGCTTTCTGTCAGGATAATCAAAACCTCAAGTTGAGTTTCAATGAGAGATCAATCTACAGCATGTGCTGCAGTGATTCTAACTATTCATCTCATATCAGTCATAATCAGGAGTATTTAAGACATTATGGAAATCCCTGGCCCTGGGGCTCCTACACAGCAGGCAGGCTGTGCCGAGACTCGTTGTTCAGGTTCGCCAAAGTTGAGCTTGTTAAGGAAACACTTCTTTAACAATTTGATATAAAGATACAAGCTACCTGTCAGTGCTAAATATTTAACTTCCTCTGACAAACAATTAGGTTATAATGGGGGGGGGAAAAAATGACAAAACCCTTCGAGGAGTATGAAACATATTCTTTAGATTTTTTCTGTCATCGCTAAACAAGAAAGTTTTTCATGATAGGCAACATACGTATAGAATAAATTTAGATCTGAACTCTGCACGCACAGTACCACAGTATATCAACCCCCCCAAAAACGATTTTCTGCTTATATTTGCCTCAAATGTGACTTGATCTCACTGGACAACAAATAAACTATTTTTTTTATTTTTTTGTAACATAAATTTTTATTGGTCTCATATACTGGTTTCAATACTTACTGCTTCCAGACAATATACATACATTGGTCTATACATGAGGCCATTTTCCAACATATAACATTGTTAACATAATAAGAACAATGAATGATAACAAAGAAAAGGGTAAACGACACATTGGGGGTAAGACAAGGGGGGGTAGGCGGGGCAGATAGGGAAGGCCGCCTCTACGCCTGCGTCGCACAGTCACACGGGTAAAGCCGAGTTGGAGAAGGTTCATCCCGGTACCCACAAGGTAACTAGCTTGTCTCGTTCTGGACAAATTTCGGCCCGCTTAGCCCATCACCCTCAAAGGAGAACGCACTTATAACTATCAGAGCCAAAGTGTGGCCCTTTCCACCCCGGGGATATCAGTCTGTGCCAGCCAGGGCGAGCAGACCTTTAGAAAATTTGTGCCAGTGTCATTGACTAAATTCGTCAATTTTTCCATCTGGCATATATACCAAATCTTGTGCCGAATTTTGGTGATTGAAGGAGTTGTGTTCTGTTTCCATATTGCTGCGATCTCCCCCCTCACCGCTATGGCAAATTGCGCTATAAGTTTGTTCATGCTTTTGGATAGACCCTCCATTGGTCTATTCAGTAAGAATAGCCAGGGGTCTAGCGGAACTTGGATGCCAAGGATCCTTGTAAGCCAATCTCGAATATCGTTCCAAATCTGGGCAATGTGGGGGCAGGACCACAGCATATGTAACAAGTCTGCCTGCTCTCCGCATTGCTTGGGGCACAATGGGGAGTAACCTGGCAGGAATTTTGATAGTTTTAGCAGGGTGAGGTACCACCTCATTAGAACCTTATATGCGTTCTCCTTTAATGTCGTGCATATGGAACTCTTTGAAGTGGCTCCCACTATCTTTGTCCAGATCTCTGTGTCCAGGGTCTCCCCCAGGTCAGTCTCCCACTGTCTCATGTATTGTTATTTTTCGTTAACTTCGGGGCCAGAACCATCACTTCTCTGTATATCTGCGATGTAAGTCTCTTTGTGTTTGTCCCATTCCGACAGAGCTTTTCAAGTTAGACTTTGGCTTCAACTTCTGATAGAACGCTCTGATCTGGAGGTATTTATATGTCAGTTTGGGGTATAAATTAATCAGCTCTAATTTGTTCAAATGTTTGGATGCCCCTTCGACCCTCCAAATCTTTGAGTCTGCCAACTCCTTTCTGTTTCCAATTAGAAAAGTCAGCGATATTTAAACCTGGAGCAAACAACGGGTTGCCCCAAGTGGGGTCATCAGGGAGTTCTTGGATGTCAGTGAGCACCTAAATTTTGTTGCATCCCAGATGGAGAAGGAGTTCGCCACTGAGGAGAGCGGCAACGTGGCATTCTTTCTTGCCATTTTGGATAGCCAAATTAGGTTGCTTAATTCCAATGGGGAACAAGCTTGTTTTTCCAATGCTACCCATCTTTTCGAATTTGGGTCTGAGTGCCATTGGACGATTTGGCATAATTGAGACGCCTTATAGTAAGATAACAAGCAAGGTACCGCTAGCCCCCCATTACCCAATTGTCTCATCAGAATCTGCTTCTTAATTCTAGCCTTCCTACCACTCCAAATAAATTTGGAGATTGCAGACTGAAGCGAGAGGAAGTCCTTCAGTCTGAGTGGCACTGGTAGAGTTTGGAATAGGTATAGAAGGAGAGGTAACAGATTCATCTTGATACTATATATTCTATCTATCCATGAGATCCGTTTGTCGGACCACTTGCCAATATCCTCTCGTAAAGTATGAATTACTTTTAAATAATTGGCGCCATATATGCTTTTGTAGTCCTTGGTGATGTGAACACCCAGGTACTTGATACATTTTTTTTGCCAATTGAAATTGAAGTTGATCTCAATCAGCTTTTCTACCTGCTTGGGGAGGCTGATGTTTAATGCTTCCGACTTTGCCTGGTTTATTTTGAAACCTTAAATCCTATTGAACCTACCCAATAGGTCGAACAGGTGAAGTAAGGAAGTGAGGGATTTTGAAACTGTTAGGAAAACGTCATCCGCATACAATGCAACTTTATGCGTCTGATTCCCCACCGTAATGCCCTCGATGTCTTTGCAATTACGGATCTGGGCTGCTTGAGGTTCCATACATAGCGCAAAGAGGAGGGGGACAGCGGGCATCCCTGTCTTGTACCGCTTTTTATTTTGAAGGGATACGAAGGGAATCTCTGGTTGGTAACCCTTGCCGATGGCCCCGAAAATAATGCAAAAATAGCTTTTATCAATTTCCCGTCAAACCTAAACACTCCAAGCGTGGCTTCTAAATACGGCCAGTCTATCCTGTCAAATGCCTTTTCGGGATCCAGGCTTAGCACCATAACCGGTATTGATCTTGAATTGGCTATCTCTATCAGATCAATAATTCGTCTGTGTTGTCTGCAGCTTGCCGATCCTTAACAAAACCAACTTGATCTGGGTGTATTAGCCTGGGCAGGATGACACTCAATCTGTTAGCCAGCAATTTCGCATATATCTTCACATCAGTGTTTATGAGGGAAATTGGCCTGTAGCTCTTGCAGTCCAACGGATCTTTTCCCTGTTTATGGATTAAGGATACAGACGCTTGGAGCATATGTTCTGGGAATAGAAATGGAAGGTAGAGCACTGCCAAAAAAGAGAGCAAAGGGCTGGGGCAAAAAATAACAACTATTTATTATTTATGAGCCTAAAGGACAGACACACGAATTAAAACTCTGACGCGTTTCCTGCCGTGGAGGCGCTTTATCAAATACATTTTTGATAAATTTTTGATAAAGCGCCTCCACGGCGGGAAACGCGTCAGAGTTTTCATTCGTGTGTCTGTCCTTTTGGCTCAAATGCCTAATAAATAGTTGTTATTTTTTGCCCCAGCCCATTGCTCTCTTTTTTGGCAGTGCTCTACCTTCCATTTCTATTTAACTTTGCACTACCTATTGGTATAGCAGCACGCTCCGGTATATGCAGTCGCAGAGCAGCTGTGTTACGCCGGTGCTGCCCGCAGACCAGACCCGTCCCCTGAGCTGAAGGGGGAAGTGGTAATACACGCACCCGCAGCAAAGGGAGCGTGTCCGGAGTGTGGTATGAAGCGTTGCCAGGCCAGGTGTAGTAAGGTAGACAATACTTGCCGGTACCGGTTGTAGAGATAGAGTGAAGGATGCCTTGCCGAAGTCAGGGAGTGGAAAGTGGAGAGAGGTCGTAGTCCAAGCCGTGTTCAAGGGGTTACCAGAGTGTGCGTTGTCCAAGGAGTGCCGAGATCGAGAGCCAGAGGGGATAGTCGTACGAGCTGCGTCAGAACCTGTGAAAACACTGAGAGAATCCAGAAGTACTTCCATACAGAGACTATGTCGAGCGAAGACTGAGAGCAGAGAGGAGCTAGATAAAGCAGGAAGGTCCAATTAGGAAAGGAGGCGGGATAGGAAGAGCTACAGGGAGACACTGCAGATTGGTGCAGGCATAACAGGCCAGGTGAGTCTTGTTTTTAACCTGAGTATGCCCGTGCAGTGTGCGGGGGCAGAGCCTGAGGTCCGGGGGACGGGAATAAGAGTGTGCAGACTGAGCGTGCTCCGTAACTCGTGTACGCGCGTGAACCGAGCCAGTGGATGGTGCAGGTGTGCGTGCAGGAGGGCGTGGGCGCGCCCGGCGCTGAGCAGAGGAATCGCCGAGGTGAGTGATCCCGCGACGGCGGCAGGGGCGGGGAGCCGTGGAGGCCGGTAAGGCAGGATTGTTTTGTGTGTCCAGGGGCACCCTGCGGGAAGGGAGTGCTCTGTGTGGAGAGCGTGGAGAACGCCGATTCCTGACACGCTGTTCCATCCTGAGGATTTTCTCCAGAGCTGCTGAGTGGATCCGGTTTCCAGCCAGTGTGAGGTCGGCGCTCCAGTCCCTTAGGCTAAGGCCCCGCTCCCTCCGTCAGCGCTCCCGCACTGCAGACAAGCGGGGCGCTGACATACACAGACCGCGATATGCGGTCTGTAGGGAGCGGGAGCTGGAGCGGTAGGTGGGCGGGAGTGGGAGGCTTGAGCGGGAGGGGGGCGTGGCTTGAGCGGAGGGACCCGCTACTCTCCCCCCCCCTCCCTCCCTCCATGGGCTCGGGCTGGCACTCATACACACGCAGGCACACACACACACACACACACACACACAGACAGAGGCAGGCACTCACGCACTCAGGCACACACATACACAAACACACAGACATGCACTCACGCACTCAGGCACACACACACATACACACACACACATACACACACACACACACAGACAGAGGCAGGCACTCACGCACTCAGGCACACACATACACAAACACAGATAGGCACTCAGACACACACATACACAAACACAGATAGGCACTCACGCTGCTTTCCCTCCACACTCCTCCCCGCTCCCCGAAGCCTCTCCTCCTCCCGAAGCCTCCCCTCCTCATTGGCTCACAGCCACACCACGTGACGCGTCAACGCTAGGGATCACAATTCTCTTGTATCCCGTAGCGGCTGACGCGTCACAGCATGTAGTGAGCACAGGGGGGGACCGGGACCGGCTTGGGAGGATTCCCCTGCTGGTGGGGAACTCACGTGTGGCCCCCGGGTCCCAGGCCTTACCTGTACACCAGGAGCAGATCACAGCTGACGGAGACGACTATTGCGGAGGAGTGGATCGCCCTCCGTCTTCCCATCAGCCACCACCCCCTCCATAGCATTGGGCAGCAACATCGCGGGAGGATCGTTAGGCACCCGGTAAGGCGGCGGGAGGCTCTGCTTGCAGGTCTCTACTACCATCAGCTTGTCCTTCTATACCGGGTGGCCATCCCCGCAGCCCGAGTGAGGAGGGATTACTCCCTCTGAACCCCGTTTGCCCGGGGGGGAGTGCACCATCGGATTGGCTTGAGGGTACCCTGGCGGAGTACAGGTGAGGTGGGATCTACGCTGGCCTCACACACACCATCGGCCATTACTCACGGGACACTCATTGCCTGATTCCTTATGCTTACCGGCTTTTGAAATGCTATTTTATTACGTTATATGATACAGGACTTTGCAGGAGGTGGGGAGCCAGCTGTTTAGTACATTTTTTGTAATATAAATTCGAGAAACCATCAGACCCCGGGGCTTTAGAGGGTTTTAGATTTTTAATGACATCAGACAGCTCCTCTAAAGAGAAGTCCCTCCCCATCACTTCCCCACCCAGGCCGCTCAGGCTAAGTAGGCCCGCACTCTGAAGAAAGTCCTTCATAGCTTTCTTAGTAGGATTGTTAAGTGCCACTTTGTTCCTGTCGTAAAAGCTTTTCATAGAACTGTTTGAATTCCCCCACTATCGTTTTCGGGTTGGCGGAGCCTAATAGCCTGAATGTTGAAATTTTGGATTCTCTCTTTTAATAACCTAGCCAGCATGGTATCTGGCTTGTTCGCCTTTTCATAAAATTTCCTCCTTGACCAACTCAATGACTTCTCCGCCCGGGAGGTTAGGAGGAGGTTCAGTTCTATTTGGGTGTCTTTCACTTTTCTAAGGGCTTCTTGATCCAAGCTCTGTTTATGTTGAGAGGAGAGAACTCCCAGTCTGGACTGTAATTCGAGGATTTTTTTATTTTGCTCTCTTTTTCTCCTTGCCGCAATGTTAATTAAGAGCCCTCTTCATGTTGCTGTGTGTGCCTCCCAGAGGGTCGGGGGTGACTCAACTCTACCCAGATTCTCTCTAAAGAACTGACCTATCTCTCCATTCACCGTATTCCATATCTCTGGGATTTTAATGAGGGACTCATTGAGCTTCCAGTTTACTCCCGGTTTATCTAGGCTAATGTGGGTGCACCGTAGCTCTATAGGTGAGTGATCAGACCACGAAATATTGTGGATGCCAGCCTGGGAGATACGTGGAACCAGTCTACTAGAAAAGAAGAAGTGATCTATTCTGCTGTATGTGTTGTGAGGGTTGGAATAGAAGGTATATTCCCTATCTAAAGGGTGAAGTTCCCGCCATATGTCCAACAGCTGAGTCTCCTTTAAGCACTTAGCTAGGGTGGATGACTTTTCAGCACTCTTTGCCCTCGAGGAGCCTGATCTATCCATTCAGTCGTTCAGTACCGTATTAAAATCGCCCCCCAGGATTATAGCCCCCTTAACCAACCTTCCGAGTATTCGAAAGATTTTGCTGAAAAAGATGGGATTTTGCTCACACGGAGCATAGACTGTGGATAAGGTGATGGGCTGTTGGTTAATGGAGCCCACTAGCAGTAGGGATCTACCTTCCAAGTCCCTCTTTACCGTCTCTACAAGTAGCGGGAGCTTGTTATTTAAAAGGATTGCCACCCCTCTCTTTTTCTCCGTGGCTGAGGACATGTAAATTTGTCGGAAGTGTTTATCTATAAACTCAGGGTGGCTCTTGACACTAAAATGCATCTCTTGAAGCATGATCACGTCTGCATTCTTTCGCTTATATTCTTCCAGAGCCACCCTACGCTTTTTTGGGCATTTAAATCCCTTAACATTGTGTGATATGACCATTAAGGCCATATTGTGTTGGTTGTCCTACCTGCTCTCAAAGTCACCTTAGGGTATCTCTCTTCTGACTTGGGGTACCACCCCGCGGCGAGCCGACCTATAATGGGTAGAGAGGGGGAAGGAAAAGGGGGAGACAAGACATTGAGGGGAAACTTAACTGGGGAGCCAACTGATATCTCCCTTGCCTTTGATAAATGGCTAAAGACCGGTGCCCTAACAGTGGGCAACCAGTCATCTGGTACGGCCCGTAATTTAGCCTCCCAATGGACTTTGTTGGGTGGTCAAGCGATTGCCCGATCACTCATACTGGGGCGCCGGCGAGCGACTGCGGCTAAGACTACGCCGGCACTCCTGCGACTGTACACAGCCCTTGTCGAATTCTTGAGACATGGACGTGAACCTATTTAATTTAACTTAACATACTTAACATAACCTCATATACTGTATCATAGTATCTTAATAGCATAACATCCTGACATCATATCATCATAATATCCCATAATAATCTACATCCTAGTATCGTCCTAGTATCATAGTCATGTGATAGTCTCATTACCTCCTAACATCACAACATAACATCACATCACAACATCATAGCATCATCATACCCTCATCATAATATCATAAACTCATAACATCATAACATCATCATAACATATTAACCTTATAGTATCATACCTTATCATAGCATCCTGCCTCGTCATAACATCATAACATTATACACCAGAAAATAAACAACACACCTCATCTGGTAATTTAATACAGATCCAGCAGCATCAAAAAGGTACCTATTCCGTTACTGATAACCTTCTATTCTTTCTAGCCCTTACCTTCCTATCCTAACTTAACATCTTAGTCTTTGCTGGTCTCCTGTACCCTGTTATCCTACTAGACTTATCCTGCTTACCCTGAATATCCACCTTCTTAACTACTTTTTAACCTACCCCTATAGCCTTAACCCTATATCTTATTAACTATATCTTATCCATCTTATGCCGCCTACTCATCTTATTCATCCCTATCTAACTCTCTCTCTCTATATATATATATATCTAGTCGCAAATCGCCCAACCTTAGAAACAAACTAGTGACTAGTCATTTTGTTCCTACCATACAAACAACTTTCCTCTCAACAGCTAAGTGAAAAAAGGGTTTCTATAAATGTAAAAATTGTTCTGCCTGTCGGTATATGTATCAGACAGAGGTATTCACAGACTCTTCCAAGAACCATACCTTTAAAATAAGAGACTGTCTGGGATGCAAATCTAAAGGCGTCATTTATTGTGTCATCTGCCCTTGCGGGCTCCCTTATATAGGGATGACAACCCGTGAAGTAAGGTTTAGAATACTTGAACATGTAAGGAACATCAAAAACGCCTCAAAAGACCTTCAGGCGTTTAAGAAAATCACCTCGGTAGCCCGACATTTCTTTGAGGTACACATGTCAGACTTTAACCTCTTACAAGCATTTGCGATTGAGAGGGTAAGTTTGGGACTCAGAGGAGGCGACTTAGAAAGGGCATTATTACGCAGGGAGTCGAGGTGGATTGTACAGATGGATTCAATGATTCCCAGGGGTCTTAATGACTACCTGGGTTTCGCAATGTTTATATAGGCATCCTGTACTATACCACACTGCCATGACCATCCTTTGAATGTTTTTGACATCCCCTGGCTTTTTTAGTACAAAATTAGTGATGAGAATCTCATACACTTCTCTCTGTCTCCCTTTCCCCAACCCCTGTTTTTATATCCACAGAGTCCTGGGTTTGCATATTACATGGCTGGTTCCCAACTATACACGACTCTCATCGCCTCACCGTTTGGATATTTCCATAAAGACTCTTGGCTGTCTTGGTCAGCACTGTTCCACACTCTACTTGAACCATTCAAGAAGGACTAATTTCTGATTTATGCATCATCATGACGTTTATCATCTTATGTCTTTATTTAAAGACTAATATCCGGAAGGAGACCATCTGACGTTATTACAGCAAAAAAGAAAACCACACACCATGTTTATTCTTCCAAGTCTGGACGTTAATTTGGGCATTGGAGCCTATGTACTTTCACTGATATGTCAATATCATATATACTAATAGTGATCTTTTGGAGAACTCTATTGCCCCGTTCCATCATGTATGTGCTATCATACTGTTAGCCCACAGTTTTGTGGAAGATTATCTTTCATTGAATCCCATTTGTGCACAAGTCTATACATTTATTGATGTATAGGTATGGATCATACCTACATGCACTTACCTGCATATAACAATTGTACAACATTATATCACTCCTAGAGCATACCTTAATAGTTATCTTTGGATGTTATATGTCATGCCTTAAACAATATGTGCTTCATATATTCTTATGGCTTCCACAGTGATGCGGACCACACAATTGTTTGCCTGGTTGCCCTTTTGGGGGCTATATTTGATGAGCTTTTAATCCTTAGGTTACCTTTGCACTTTGAATGAATTAGGCTAATCCTTATGTACATTGTGCTTACATTAGCTATATTTGTGGGCGCTTTGCGATCATGGTGAGCGGATATGTGTGCTCTTTTGACTGCTCATTACATTTGAGACCACTATGCAGAGGCGCGCATGCGCGAGACGTGATGCAGGGCTTATTCAGCCTGCCTAATACACGGATATACCAGACACAGAGCCGCGCATGCGCAGTGAACTGCCCATAGACACTTTCTGCCTCACTAGTGCCCATTACTAAGCTCAGGGCGCCCTGCCTTACCCGACGCGACGTTATGACGTCACGGACATGCGCAGTGACATATGGAAGCCCGTTTACTGCCCTTAAACACATTATGCCATTAATTCATTTCATCTGTGGCTCTGAGGTACATTATGTGCTACAGCCTGAGGATAAGCTTTCTGCTACTGCCATATATTGGATACACCAGGCAGGTATTCATGTAATTAGTGACTACTTTGGAGGTGTGTGAGTGCACCTACAATAATGAACTTTTCATTGGTAGATAACCTATGACCATCTCTGACTCCATCAGCCTCAATCTTAGCTTACACCTGTTTGTCCTCTGCTTAATCTATGTCAGTCTGATTTTTGCCAGGTGATTACCCCCACTAGCCCAATTAGTTCCCTTTTTAAACCTGCATGTTACCCTGCTTAGATCACCACTCCCAGTAAAAGGCTGTGTGCCGAAACGCGTAGGAGCAGGTCCAGCAGGCAGGATCCCCTGGTTTGTCCCCTCTTTGGGTCACATTACCATGCTCTAACATCCCCCCTTGTTCCACCCTGAATGCACCGATCACACTGTACCTGACCATAGGTGATGTATCACTATCTCTAGCTATAGGCTAACATGTATTCTTAGGCTTTAATCTGTGTATCTCTGCTGTCACTTACCTGCCACTTATTGTCGCTTCAGACAAACTCTATATTGCAGGGGCTAGTAGGCATATTAGACTTCTTTGCAGATGATTACATAGCCTTAGCTGTGACTCTGATCTTTGCAGATGATTACATAGCCTTAGCTGTGACTATTTAGTCTGTTGGGTGTCACACCAGGTTTATTTTGTCAGGTGTTTCAGAATACTATCTGAGTGTATCCTGGGCATTTTCTTTGAGGGAATTGTTTAGCCTTGTAATGTACAGGGGATCCATGCTGTATTTTAAACATTTCTGTGCTTTGTTTTAACCATTTTTGTTCTGTGACAATACATTAATAAACCTTATGTGATTTGTACTGTTACATATACTAGAGTGCTTTATTTAGGGCCTTTTTTCTCTCTCACTATCTATTACACTGCCCTTATAGCACCACCGACAACTCACTGTAGTTTGAAATTTTCCAGTGTCGGTATTTAGTTGTGTTTACATGTCTTGTGGATGCGGGGTCCTCTCTTTTTCTCTTGCATATATATATATCTGTATCTAACACTATATCCTAACTCCGTAACCTCTCTAACTCCAGCAGTTCTACTTTACCCCGACCTCTACCTCCCGTGGGCCTTGCCTCCCTCCCTCCCGAAGTTCCGGGGGCCTCTCTGTGCCTCATGCCTCCGTTTTCCCTGTCCCCTCGGCTCTCCGTCATAAACCCGCGCTTGTTGCCGTTTGATTCGACTGTTCTGCCCCCCCTCTCCCTATTGGTCCATCCCTGCGCATGCGCAGACCGTCCCCTGATCAGACCATCACTGCCACAGTCCAAGATGGCCACCAGAACAGGGAGCTCTGTCGCTGCAGGAGGATGGCCGTCCACAGCAGGGAAATGGTGCCACCTCGAAGTCAGAGGCATACTGGCCGCACAGCAAAGGTTCTGGCCGGGTCCCTTTAAGCCTCCAGTCGTCCTTCTCACGGCTTCTGGGGGATTTGTCTCTCGATGCACCTCGTGACGAGCCTCTCACTTCCTTCCAGGCTGGCTCCGCGACAGGACGTTCTCCAGGATCCCAGTAAGTGTCAGCCTTGTCTCCGAGGTCAGCCTCCTCATTAAGGCAGCTCCTTCGCCAGGGTGTCTCAGCGTCACGGCCGCCCCATTTTTAAGTACAAGTAGACCAAATGGAAAAATCCACCTGTATTTAACACCATTATCCCTTAAGATCCTGGTGATTGGGACTAACCCTCCTCTTCGCCAAAGTAGTGGGGGAAATGATCTGGAGCCTAATCTCCTCAAATTCCATATGTGGGGAGACTCTGGATATCCGGCAGACTTTGTCTTTGCTGGTAAAATGGTGAAACCTTGCTGTTATGTCTCTAGGGGGGTCTCCTTTATGTGGTTTCGATCGGAGTGCCATGTGGCACCTATCTAGCAGTAGGTCCCACTCAGACATATCCGGCATGAGGCTTGTCAGCCATTTTGACAAAGTCCTCCGCATCTGCCACTGACTCCGGTACCCCCCACACTCATATTATTTCGGCGGTGAAGTGCTTTTATTTGCTGATAAAGTCGGAGCCTCTACCTTAAGCTCCCATTCAGCCAGCCGCTTACGCGCCACAAATAAACTATTTTAAGGGAGGTCCGGTATGAAAATGCCAGAGATCTTTTAATCTTCTATTGACTTGCATTGTGTTGATCACATTTTTTTTCAGGGGGAAAGTGTAAAAATTATATATTTTCAGTCATCTTTGAGGACGTCTCTCTCAGTTAGGGAGAGTTGGCCAGTTGATACTGTATACTATGGTATAGATGAAAATTATACTATTTGCTTGAAGTGTAAAAAAAAGTCCTTTAGTACCACACATGATTTGCAGTGTATTGATTTGAGCTTTGAGCCCTCAGTCCAGATACTCCCACTTTTCCCTGCAGCCCCCAACGAATCCCCAAATATCACAAGCCACACATGAGGGGTAAAACACACATCTTGTATTTAAAGAATACATCTCTATTGAACATCTTATGCCAGAAAACGTTAACAGTACCTTTCACAGCTTGCATCCCACAACTTCCAGTTGCATTAACTCAACATTACTCAGCAGATCACACCATTGTGATGTAGAGTTCCATCCCACCATTGTTTTTTTTAAGGTATTTACCCAATTTGCTTCAACCTTACCTTGTGAATACCTAACCCCTCATTATAAACCACAATCTCTGCATCAATTAATGCTTCACAGCCCCTCTCTCATCCAAATCTTATTTTTTTTATACTTCACCCTTCTTTTATACCACCTTTCTTAGCTTTTACACTTCTTTAATTCATACAGTATAACAGTCTTTTTTTAAATGTGATAAGAAAACAAAAACCAGCAGACTTTACCAACTACCTAGACTCCTATATAATACCCTGTTGCTCCCCCTCTTATCCTGACCTAGCCAGAAGCCAAATGGCAAGGGGTTCATGCCCCTCCCCCTTCTCTCTATTATTCAGCAGATTTTCTTCTAGAAGGTGCCTAGTGATGTGATTAAGTAATGTTACTAATAGAATATTAGCCCCACCCCTAGTAGCCATAGTGATTTCACTATTGGGTATATAAAGTGGGGATGGAACCTTGTAGCTTCTGATCCCAGGTGGAGACCAGGATGGAAGATCTTATCGTAATTAATGTAAGTCTTGTGAGTCTGTAACTAGGTGTGTTAGTATTAGACCCCCTTTGTTATTTCCCAGTTTAGGGAAAGTGTAACTCCTAAATACTAGTGCCCCTCTAAATGGTCCAGAAGTGTGCTCCACCCACAAGAGGGGATAGACAGGTACTCTATGGGAGGGGTCTCAGAGTATCATCCCAGAGTAGCAGGGTGATAGGATGGGCATCCTCATGCAAGAGTGCACCCTGCCTAGGGATCCTAGTAGAGGAACAGCCCACAGCCAGGCATTGGAAAAAATGTTCCTCTTTGGGGAATACTGCATGAGAACCCCTAAGAAAGAAGTGTGTATGTTGTTCCTGCAAATAAAGTTGACAGAAAAGTTCCTGGCGCCCTCTATAATTTCTTCTAAATGCTTACCATACCAGCCCTGCATGACACTGAGCATCACCTGCACATATGCAACACATGAATAGACATTGCTCACTGTGGAGTCTCCATTTTATGTTGGCTGGGGGGGTGGGGGAGAGAGGTGTTACACATATAAAACATATTATTGTCACTAGTTTAACTTGGTCCTAAGGGGACTGACTCTTTAATGTGGAAAATCACTTCACTTAACCTCCACCTTGACGGTCAAAATCTGAGTCAAACGAGGTTTTTGGGGCAGCAAACTAATCTATTCATATGTACTTTAGGTTTCAGTCATCTGGGTGCAAATGCATTGGCCTATCAAAAATAGTTTGTGTGACTAGAGACATTTGAGAACGGTTCAGGAACTTTGGCTGTGCCACCACTACAGCTCATCACAGGGCAGGTCACCGCTGTACAATTTGCCGCTCCGAAAATGAACTTCGGCCACCGGCCACTCTGAGTCCTGCTGCGACATGCCATTGTTAAATGTCTAGTGGGACATTTAAGGATGGAAAGGCGCCCACGGGAATAGGAGTGGCGGTTTCCGGACTGGGAGTGGTGAGCGGCTGAAGTTAATTTTCGAAGGAACAAATTGTACACCGGCGACCTACCCGGCGGTGAGCTGTACTAATGGAGGACTGCCGGCGTCGCTTTGGTCACAGCCAAATGTCTCATTCCGTTTGAGAACCAATGCTGCTGAAAATATCATGTATGGTGATGTACCTTGGGAATGAATCACTGCTTACTGCATTACTAATGGCAATTTGTTAAAGGCTGTCTAACTAAAACTTGTGAAATTAATCGGTAGATGCAAAACAGCTAAATGTTGATGTGACAATGTCACTCTTCTTATCTGAGCTCTTAGTACTGCTACAAGCCAATTAGTTTTCAAACCCGAGAAATCGTGTTGTGTTTGCTTCTGAGAGTGTCATGTCTCAGAAGTTGTTTTTAAAAGAGGAAGTTATTTCTTTTGAAATAGCAAAATTCCTATGGTTTTGTAAGTCTTCCTAGTGCTGTTGTTGCAAAAGGTATTTGTAAATTCTTTAGCTCACCAGCTTTCAGCTAGATCGTTACTATACACTTAGGCACAGATAAGTGATTCTACATGACATTTTGCATGTCATATTCAGTAATCAGAAGAAAGAGCTCATCTAAAATAATTTTTCTGGTGGAACTTACTATACATTTCATATAGATAGTGGATGTTGCTATCAGCACAAAATCCCCTTTATGTCCCTTTTATGTCAGGATACAATACTGTAGGTTACAGAGACATATACTCGCATTAGTTATAATGCAAACTTTCTCAGGTTACTCTAAGGCTTCTGTTTACTGGGTCACATGGGAAGTTGACGGTGCATAACATATTTATCTGATAGATCACATTCACAGACCTAAAAATATCATCCTTTATCTCCAACGCATTGCTGACAAATGGGAAATTTACAGATGCTGCCTCCAGTACCTCATTTTCTTTGGGTCCGCGGCAAATAAATAGTTTTGCCTTTATCACCATTACACCATTCTTCAACCACGTTATATCTTAAAGATCTAATATACGAAACTCAAGCTGTGAGATAAAAGTGTAATTAACATAAAACGCCTGTAACACTGAAATGCATTTGTCTATCATACACTACCCTGGATCCCAACACCTGCGGAGAGAGATTATGTGGTAACTGATGGGGTCACAGGTAAGCCTAATTTCCAAGTAATTTATGCGTTTGTAATTTTCTACTCACTCTGACTTTGAGCCCTTCAGGGTGAATGAATATGATCAAATTACACAACATGGCCCATCCGCAAACATCCGCACCAGCGTTCCCATGAATATAAGATTTTATACATGATGCCCGTAATCTGTTCCGGGACATCAAGAACACATTTGCTGGCACCCAATTCTACAACATTTTGTTTCACATATTTAACTGTAGATACGCCGCCGCAAAGAGAACAAGATTAATAATCAGAAGGTGATAAATAGAATAGGACAGCAGTAAAATCCAACAAAACGATCACCCACCAGAGCTGTGGATATCCTAATTTACCATCCCTTTCTCATGCAGCATTACAAAACCATATACACTATATAAACTTGATATATCTGTGTGCGTGTGTGTGCTCGTGAGTGTTTAACAGTAAGGTTACAGAATGTAACACGTAGCTCACCACAAACGAAGCGCGACCGCGATGCTGAGGTAGGGAATTGATGAACGCCAACCCACAGCCACGCGGGCGCGCCTAGGATGTAGATTGGTCGTGCAAGCCAGGTCAGGAGTACAGATGTGAGAATAGTTGTAAGCAGTGGTCGACAAATCTCCCAAAAATCTACTCGCCGAACCAAAAAATCTACTCGCCACCTAGCCCCGCCTAATAGGGTGAGAAGGGTGGGAGGGTGGGCGGGTGAGTGGATGAGGAGGATGAGTAGGGTGAGTAGGGGGAGGGTGGGTGAGGAGGGTGGTGGGTGGGTTTGGAGGGTGGGGGGTGAGGAGGGGGGGGTGAGGTGAGGAGGGGAGGTGAGATGTGGGTGGGGGGTTGTGAGTGAGTTGTGGGTGGGGGGGGTGAATTGGTGAGTTTTGGGTGAGTGGGTGAGTTGTGGGTGGGTAACTGCAGCGTGTTTTCTCGGTGTAACATCAGCGCAGCCCGCCGGGAAACCCCCAGCGAGGCCTCCCAACCCCCACACAGAGACAAGGCCGCGGCCGCCCCAGGGACATCCTGAGGCCTCCCAGCCCCCACACATGAGACAAGGCCGCCCTGGGCCTCACTGCACCCGGAACATGGGAAGAGCACGTGCTGTGGCGATGTCCCGCCTTCCCCCCCCCAGGGCACACCCGTTACCTGGCCTGGGCCCTCCCCGTAGTGGGACCTGCGGATGATGGAGGTGGTGAACCTGCGGACGCTCTGACCCAACATGATGGGGCCGGCGGCGAATGGCCTGATTGAGGTGGGGGACCGGATGGCCCGATTGAGATGGGGGGGGGGGCGGATGGCCCAATCAATGTAGGTGGGGGGGGCGGATGGCCCGATCAATGTAGGTGGGGTGGGGGGCGGATGGCCCGATTGATGTAGGTGGGGGGGGCAGATGGCCCGATTGATGTTGGTCGGGGGCGGGGGGGTGGGGGGGAGTGGGCGGATGGCCCGATTGATGTGAGGGAGGCAGCGGATGGCTAATGTAAGAATTCTGCTCGATCCGTGCTGGGTTTTTCTGCGGTTCGGGTATTCCAACTGACCTACCCTTTCTACTCATTGTGGTCATTTTGGGTACAGACAGCTTTCTATATAAGGCTGCAGTTCCTAGTGGGAGTCACAGAGCAAAGTTCCTACATTTGCTGCTCTTGTTGGTCTTTGTAGTCACGCTTTAACCTTTTACCTGTTTTGATTCCGCTGTTGCTAACCCCAGACGATGACTCCGACCTCACTGCTTTCTGCCTGCCCTGTCTTCTGGAAAAACTCTGCCGCCAGCCCTGACCTCTGCCTACTTACTGACTACGGATACTCTTACAGGACTCTGTCCTTGGGCTCTGGACGGTTTATTTGCACACCTACCTCAGCCCTGCGGGTCTACTTCCTTATTTGAGATGAGCACCATCCCATTTTGCTCAGCGAAACATGGATCCTGCTGAGGTAGTGTGAGCCGTATCTCTCCAAGAGGAACTACTCGGAGATCATGAGACACTTCTCGACCAGCAAAAACAACAGTTAGCACTCATTTCTAGCTGACTTGAGGACATTACCATCTGGCTGGATACACATCAGGGGGGTTCTACCCCTGCACCGCCAATGCTTTCAGCGTCTCTGTCGCCAACTCCGTCATCCCCTATGCCCAGGGAACCACAAATCCAGACGCCTCTATTATGGAGGTGACCCTATGACTTGTAGAGGATTTTTGAACCAATGTTCGATTCAGTTCGAACTCCAGCCCTCCATGTTCTAAACCCATCAATCCGGGGTAGCCTACGTAATTTCCCTACTGACAGACGAGGCTTTGGCCTGGGCCTCCACTCTCTGGGAAAAGGAATCCCCATTGGTTAACAACGCCGCTGCCTTTCTCCAAGCATTCAGTAGAGTTTTTTTTGATGTTCCCGGTCTCGAATCTTCTGCTTCACTCCTTCGTATCTGGCAATGAACCCGTACTGTGGGCCAGTATGCCATTGAATTCCGAACCCTTGCAGCGGAGGTGGGCTGGAACAATGAAGCTCTGCTGGCAGCATTTGGGCAGGGGCTTTCTGAGGATTTAAAGGACGAACTGACTTGCCGGGACACACCAAGGATCTGGTGGAATTAATTGCTCTCTGTATCCGAATGGATTTTCGGATGCGAGAACGACAGACCGAGCGAGACCGGCCCTCAAAAACCCATATTATCTGACTTGCCCCCCCCTTTCAGACACCTCTTTCTACACCTCTTTCTATGGAGGAACCGATGCAATTAGGTGATACCAAATTATTTAAGAAGGAGAGAACTAGGAGACGTGTTAGGGGGCTGGTTCTGTGTGCGGATTAGGCTTTGGCTCCGCCCCTGTGATGCGTTCTGTGATGAGACGGCTGACACACATCGTGCTGCCAGGTTGGGGGACACCGCATGCACCGTGCCCAGGCACCGCCCCATGGCATTCCCTGTGATGAGACGCATGATGCACGCTGCTCTATCAGGCTGGGGGACACCATGCTCAGACTCCACCCCGTCACATCACGGGTGATGAGCATCGCACGCAGGCTACACGCAGGCACAACACGGCTCTGAGAAGTCTTGCTCTCAATTATTCCACACCTGCTCTTCTCCCCGCCCCTGCCTATCAGCTGAATATGTCGGATGGTGCGGTTCTCATTCATCACCCTGCAGCCTTGTACTAACCTGCTATTGGCTACCTGCTCCTTAAATGCTCAGCCAAACCTGCTGCAAATTGGCGGAGCATAAACTTCTCTTTATTTGATGAAGTGCTTGCCCCAAGCACCCAGCTGCCTTGCTGTTGCCCTCTTTAACTCTTGCTTTGCCTTCATTGCTCCTGTTTGACTTCGGCTTATATCTGGACCTCCGCCTTCTCTGATCCCTGACCTCGGCTTGCATTTGGACTTCTACCTTCTCTACTCCTGGACCCTGGCTCCGATGACTATCCGATTTCGCCAACCATAGACCACGGCAAGTACCATGACCATCCTGACATCTCCTACCCTGACCCGGCTACATGACCTTCACTCTGCACTCCGGACTTGGTTGCTCGGTTGCAGGTCGTGGTTACAAACATCCCCACCTCAGCATCGTGTTCCTGTCCTGTTGGTGGTGAGCACCCATTACAGTATGCTCAGCCCCACAAACATGGACCCCGCTGAGGTGGGTTGAGTCTTGAATCTGCATTCTGACATGTTCAACAAGTTGGAGAAATATCTTTATCAGAACAGTCAGTGAATGGAGCGACTCCAATGGACAGTGCAATCTATTACAGATCAGATAAAACATATCCCCCTCAGCTGTGTTGGCAGCCTCTGAACCCTGACTCCCTACGCCCAACCGCTACAGTGGTGAACCGCTTGGCTGTCATTGGTTCTTAAATCAATGTGATATCCAGTTCAAATTGATGCCATCTCGCTTTCTTTCCCAGTGGTCTAAAGTGGCCTATATCATCTCGCTTCTAGTGGATGACACCTTGGCATGGGCTTCACCCATCTGGGAACTAAGGCCAGACCTCACGGGCGACATACTCCGCTTCACCACAGAATTCTGCAGAGTATTCGACACACCTGGACGCAAGGTAACAGTTGCTTCCTCTCTGTTTCATATATCCCAAGGCAGCCGTCCTGTGGCCCACTATGCTCTCAAATTTCGGACCATAGTGGCTGAGACCGACTGGAATGATGAGGCATTGATGGCGGTATTCTGGCAAGGCCTCCGAGAATCTTAAATATGAACTCGCTGCACAGGAGCGCCCCACAAAGCTAGAGGTGCTCATCAGACTATGCATTTGAGTGGACTTAAGGCTATAGGAGAGTAGAGCCGAGAGAAATTGGCTCAAGCCAGGTACGCAGACTTTCTACACAGGGTCCCCTAAACCCCAGCTTCTGGATCCAGAGGAACCCATGCAGCTCGCAGGCAACAAATTGTCGCTCAGAGAGAAACAGCGCAGACCTGATGATGGACTAGGCCTGTATTGCGAAAATGCTGGGTACCAGGCACTCGCCTCTCCGTACAAGTCGATACAACACCAAATCCCACAAAGAGCCAGGAGCACCTCACTGGGAACATTGTCTGCTTTTCCTCCCCAATCACCAACCAGGCTTTTGGTACCTGTCACCCTAACCTGTGACACCTTCAAGGCCACCACTCAGGCCTTTCTGGACTCCAGGTCAAGTGGGAATTTTATCGACCAGGGATTTATGGAAAAGAATAAAATTCCTCTGGTGCGCAAAAGTCACCCAGGTGGCCTGGAGGCCATTGATGGCCAACCTTTACAACCCGCCTTTATTTCTCTCCAAACTGTCCCCTTTCAATTGCAGACCAGAGAGGACCACATGAGTCGATCCAACTAGACGTCATTTATATGCCTACCATGGACGTTATTTTGGGACTTCCGTGGCTTCAGCAGCACAACTCTTGGATCGACTGGACCGAGGCGCAATTGTTCCAATGGCGTTCATACTGCTCCCAGAATTGCTCCTTACCATCCAAAGCCCTATGCGGGGCCTCAATACCTGAACAGGTAACCTCTCTTCTACCAAAAATTTATTCCAAATTTCAGGATGTTTTCAACAAAGCTCAAACTGAAGAGTTGCCACCTCAGCGGCCATTCCATTGCCCCATCGACCTATTACCCAGTTCTATGCCTCCATGAGGATGCTCCTTCCCATTATCACCTCCAGAGACCAAAGCCATGAAGGAGTATATCTGGGAAAATCTACAGAGAGGTTTTATCTGAAAATCCTCATCCCCAGCAGGTGTAGGGTTTTTCTTTGTTAAAAAGAAGGATGGATCTCACAGACCGTCTATTGACTATCTGAAAAAATAGTGTCTGAAAATAGTACAAAAGTCTAGGGAGAATGTTCATCTTCACACTGTTATACGCCCTCTCCAGGAAATACAATAACAATTCCAGACTTATAGATCTTTTTTCATTTTGAAGAATAGGTCAGGGTAATTATATTTATATAGTAAATTATAATCTCTGGTAAAATAAATTCCTAGATATTTGAAATGGGTCTTTTTCCATTTATAATGAAAGTGTCGTTTAAGCACCTCAACCTACTTTTCAGTTAGCGCCAAATTTAGGGCTTCTGACTTTCCCATATTTACTTTATACCCAGAAAGCTCACCAAACCCCCGAAAGGTGGACTGCAGATTCGGAAGAGATGTCAATGGGTTAGATATGGTAAGAATAACATTATTTGCAAACAACAATATTTTGTAGCACTCATTTTTTAATCCCTGGTATATTTGGGGAGGCTCTGATGGTGGCCGCGAAAGGCTCGATTGTCAGAGCAAAAAGAAGGTGGTAAAAGGGGCACCCCTGCTTAGTCCCAGTTTTCATTGTTAATAGATTCCCCTCCCCACCTTGCTGCACGGACTCCCTGTAAAAAAAACTCCAGAAAATCCAAATGCCTCTAATGTTTTATCTAGTAAATCCCACTTTATCCTATCAAACACTTTCTCACTAACTCACAAATCCCACCTAATCGTAATGAATTAATCTTGGGAGTATTGGATTCAACCTGTTGGCTAAAATGTTGCTATAAATTTTAAAATCCGTGTTAAGCAGTGAGATTGGCCTGTAATTTGTTTTCCACTGAGAAAGTCATTAAATGGATCCAACAGACAAGGCCCTAAAATTCCTATACATTTTTTATAGTACAGATATGAAAAACCATCTTAGCCCGGTGCCTTTGATGGTTTCAAGGAACCAACCGCTCTCCCCAATTCTACCTGAGTTATTTTATCGTTTAAAATCTTATGGTCTTCCTCCATCAGTTTCTGGAGGGCAAAATCTTTCAGATAATCCTCAATCTGGATCAAGTCCGAAATGTTAGCATTCAGAGGTTAATTATCTAGACCGTAAAGTTCCGTATAAAATTTAGCAAATTCCTGTGCGATCCTTGAAGGGTTGTAGGTCTTGATCCCTCTAAGTTTGTTTGGTACTAGACGATCTGCCTTATCTCCCTTGTCATAATACGTCTGCTTAGTCCACTTAAGGGTCTTCTCTACATCCTCCAATTTTAGTCTCTTAAGTTCCTTCCTTGCCTGGTTCAAAATGTTATATACTTTCCTCGACGGATTTTTTTTATGTGATCTTTCCAACTTTATAATTTTTTCCGTTAAATATTTTTGTAGGGATTTTTTGAGGGATTTGTTTTTAGCCCCTTTATTTAATTAATGTAATCCTTCTCCAATATTGGTGCTGTTTTTATCTACATTCCCCAAATACATCTTTTTGGACAGGCTTACAATGCCTTCTTTGATCACTCTATGATCTGATGGATCCTGACTATGAATTCAGCCAACATCTCATAACTTTGAAATTGTTGGTATTCAATAGGGTTATAGGTCAAACCCTGTCCTGTGTCCCCCTGTGTCATAATCTGCACCACAAAGATGGGCAGAACAGTTATAAAGATAATGCCTAATTATGTTAATCCTGTTTTGAAGATAAGCATGATACTACTATCAGAATATCTAAAACAAAGACTGGAAGAATTCCAAAGTCCTTGCAGTATTCGTAACGGCATTTGCTAAGAAACGTCGGTGCCAACACGGATCACAGCCAGGATTTATCTTACTCTAACCTGAGCATGCAATTGTCCTCAGAGAGTGTATCACACCAGGCAATCACTGCGCCCGTTGCAATCGGGCAATGAAGGGGTTAACTACTCAACCATGTAGCTATAAAAGCGTCCATATCTCCAATAGGACTCTCCCCCTAAATGCCTTGATGAAGCGTAATCACGCGAAACGCGCGCGTTGGCGGACAACCCTCATGCACGCGCATGCAGGGGCAGGTCCTCTATTATTGAACAAGCGGACTGTGGCTACACTGTTGCCACACTGCTGTGGTTACCTTCGTCTTTACAAATGCTGAGCACATATACTGCTGCGGCCGAGTTTATTCGAGCATTTGCCCGTTCTCGGCCGCAGCAGTAACCTGGCGCGCGCCGGAGGGTGCCGGGCGCGCGCCGAAGCAGCGGAAGAGCGCCCTCCGATCGGGGCGCTCTCCCTCCCGCTGCCGGGTCCGCCGGGTCCCCCGGAACCCCCTGCCACCGTCCCCCACATCGCGGGACACCAGGGCTCCCTCGGGGAGCCCTGGACGCGCGTGCAGGGGGCGCAGGCACCCGATGACGCGTGACCGCGCATCGGTGATGCACGGCACGCTGAGGGAGTGCGGCTAGCACGCCGGGGCATCCCCCGGCTTGTGGTGCTAGCCGTGCTCGAATTAAACGTGTCGGTAGTGTAACAGATCTCATGATCCCTCTGAATGCTCAAACAGGCTACACTGTAGCTACCATACCTATATTACCAGCCCGTACCTATACTTTACAGACGTTACATTGGAGGAAGATTTTGATTACACCGATCTTACTGCCCTAGATCGTGGATTTGCTCTCCTACCTCCCATTGTGTTTTACTGGCAATTAGAAACAACAGAGGGATAGGGAGTGATCACAGGACCATACCAATTGAATAATGTAGTCAAATATATAAGTGAGGTAATCAAAGAGATGGGTGAACTGAACTGAAAAGTGAATCAGAAAAAGGGGGAAGGGAAACACAAAATGAATGTGCACCCTAAAAGAATTCACTTATATGCACACCAAACTAGTGTAAAAATTAACTTTTAATAAATTTCCTTAAAACATATATTACCAAAGTAATGTGTAATGTGAATTAAAAATATATTAAATCGGAGCTATCTGGCATCCATGTCTTTGATTATTGAGTCGTGCTGTCCCAGATGACCACTTAATGTTGGTGGGATACAAAAGACAGATGATGCTAAGAGTCAGGGTGTTAACCCCTCTGGAGCAACGATGAGACCCAGTAGTAGGAGTATATAGTTGTTCGCAAGTGGGTGGCCAACGGATTAAGCTTCCTTGCTAGATGGACCAGCACTGCGCACTGCAATAGAGGCTTAGGTGTGTTGAAGTAAAAGTGCCTGAATAATAAAGCTAGCACATACAGTGTAATGATGGTACAGACACTGCAACATAAGACTGCCAGACACAGCAGTGCTGGGGTGAATAGCACAGTGATGACTGTGAAAACGCCTCACATAGAGTGCAAGGAAAGCAGGCACACAAACTATGGAAATAAATAAATGAATGACTAACTGCTAGGGTCTACAAAGTTAGAACCAGGAGACTACAGACACTACATTAAAACAGCTCCAAGTAGGAGACTGACAACATTGCGCAATATTGTCAGTCTCCTACTTGGAGCTGTTTTAATGTAGTGTCTGTAGTCTCCTGGTTCTAACTTTGTAGACCCTAGCAGTTAGTCATTCATTTATTTATTTCCATAGTTTGTGTGCCTGCTTTCCTTGCACTCTATGTGAGGCGTTTTCACAGTCATCACTGTGCTATTCACCCCAGCACTGCTGTGTCTGGCAGTCTTATGTTGCAGTGTCTGTACCATCATTACACTGTATGTGCTAGCTTTATTATTCAGGCACTTTTACTTCAACACACCTAAGCCTCTATTGCAGTGCGCAGTGCTGGTCCATCTAGCAAGGAAGCTTAATCCGTTGGCCACCCACTTGCGAACAACTATATACTCCTACTACTGGGTCTCATCGTTGCTCCAGAGGGGTTAACACCCTGACTCTTAGCATCCTCTGTCTTTTGTATCCCACCAACATTAAGTGGTCATCTGGGACAGCACGACTCAATAATCAAAGACATGGATGCCAGATAGCTCCGATTTAATATATTTTTAATTCACATTACACATTACTTTGGTAATACAGTATATGTTTTAAGGAAATTTATTAAAAGTTAATTTTTACACTAGTTTGGTGTGCATATAAGTGAATTCTTTTAGGGTGCACATTCATTTTGTGTTTCCCTTCCCCGTTTTTCTGATTTACTGGCAATTACCATCAAAGTACCCCACCGCAGTTTTCACTATTAAACTCCAATGGGGACTTATGGTCAAACATCCTTACCACATTATTTCATGTGTTACTAGTGGGGTGGCTTTTTGTTTTAACCACTGCAATACCCAGTAGAACTGCTTATCATTCAGTTTCATCTTGAATATCTAACCACTACATGTTTTTACCTTTTCCCCTTTGTACCACAGAGAAGAAGCAATAGTACCACGTGCTGGAGGACTTTGCTTTTACCTGACGATTTATGTGTGGAGGAGTTTGAAAAGCCTACTGGGACTCTAGCTGTGGGACTTTAAGTATTTTTATTGCATATATTTTGTCTGCACTGTGTTATTAGGTTTGGCGCCGCTTCTCTCTCTTTTTTTCCATGTTCTTACCTACCCTCTCCATACACATTTCATACACTTACCAATTAGTGTGAACATTATAAGCAGCCATCTAGTGTTCAGTGTTTTATTTGGTTATCATTATTGCAGTGCAATTGGATGGTGGTTACTAATATCCTTTTTACTTTCCCTAAAAAGTTTCATTTATTATTTTGGAACCCACTGATCTATTTTAAATATCTGAGCTACAAGCTCTGATATAGTGTCCAAATCTAATCAGTCATTACCAGTATCGGCACAGGATCCAGAGCCCTTGCATTGGACTCTTAATAGGATCTATGCTGCACACTGAAGTTGTTGTTTTAATTAACCATTATTTAATCTTTTTATGACAATTAAACATTATTTTTTAATTATCACCATTACATTCCAAGCAGAGTGCCCTTACTAGGTTTCTTTTCTCACCCAGTTTAATTGCCGGAATGTGAAGTATACGCCTCTTTGCTTGTTTAGTAAAAGTAGATGCTTGAGAATAAAGCTGCAGTGCTATATATTATTGTACCCAGGTATTCAATAATTATATGTACTCTTGTTTTAGCTACACAATATGTAATAAACGTCTTCTGATAGGCTGTTACCCTAAAGTCTTAGAGTGGGGATTGATTTCTTCAACAATAATCTCTGTTCATTTGATGTTTTTAGGACAAAATGATATAGGCTTTTATTACTTTGAAAACATGAACGTAGGCTTGTGCTCAGCATAAACAGTGTTAACAAAAACAAAAGAGGTCTAACTTCTATAGGGAGCACTGACTACACCAATAATGTAGTCCCTATCTGTATGTTGGAGGGCTAAGCCCCTTACCAACCATAACACAAGCTTAGTTTCGAGTAAGTTGTACCTTTGGGCCCTTGGGTTATTCTTGGCTGGGATAGGGGATGGAAAGTCCTGGTGCTTTCTCTTCAATGGTCTAGGGTGGTAGCTACCTGGACCAGAGTATGTTCAAATACAGCCTGCTCTCTTATAACAGTCCAGGGTGTGTTTCTGGATGTGTTTCTGGATCAGAGAGACCTTTGCAGAGAGTCTCTGTAGGTTTTCATGCCTCTAATGAGTCAGTTCAAGAGATTAATCAAGCTAGCCTGCTTTGAAGTTAACTTCATCAGTGCTGTCTCAGGCCCTGTAAACAGGTTTCCATTGTCTCACTATCTGAAACGTGGATCCATCCTGTTACATACCCCTTCTTACATCCCAGCCCTGATTTCTCGCTATACACCTGTCAGCCTCTTGTGTTTTGTTCAAATATGTTCTATCTACTTGTAACAGGGGCAAGACTACTATGCAGGTAAGTATCACTGGAAGCAGGGGGTCTCAGGAGCTGAAATGAATGGGGTTCAGCTCCGGAGAACCCTTGATTCAGTGCCATCTAAAATAAAAACTTTGCAAAATACTAAAGCCATGTTTAATATCCTCCAAATCGGTCTCCCTGAGTATACCTCTGCACAGGTCTCCTACAAATGAATTAATATTATGTTAACATGACTGTTATAAAGATATGGGTGTCATCAACCCCATTTTTGTTAAAATCTCTATATTCAGGTTTTGGTAACTTTTGACCTATTAATGTCAGAACCATTTTTGGAGGAAACGCCAGGCTAACATTTTTTTATTTTTACAGTGTCTTTAACCATTTTCAAAATACAAAACTGCCGGCATGGCTTGACACTTTAAGGGTTAAATATTTTGAAAATGGTTAAAGACACTGTAAAAATAAAAAAATGTTAGCCTGGCGTTTCCTCCAAAAATGGTTCTGACATTAATAGGTCAAAAGTTACCAAAACCTGAATATAGAGATTTTAACAAAAATGGGGTTGATGACACCCATATCTATATAACAGTCATGTTAACATAATATTAATTCATTTGTAGGAGACCTGTGCAGAGGTATACTCAGGGAGACCGATTTGGAGGATATTAAACATGGCTTTAGTCCACCTGTCACTTTAAACAGCAGTTTAAGGTAATATACATATATACAAAAGAAACAAACACCTACTGTATCCCTTTGTATGGGCTAACTTACTTCCCCTGTCCCCATATGCAAGACTGGGAGGAAAAGCCCCTTACCAGCCTACCAGCCTATCACCCCAAAGTCTCAAAAATCTCAAAGCAGGTGGCCCTTCAGGTCTGGGTCTGGTGTCCGGGTGTCTTAATATCAGCCCAGGCTTTGTGCTCAAGACATCATCTCCTCTGTCAGCACAGTTGTGACTGTGCTGAGGAGTCTCTGGGTCTGTTCCCAGCAGGAGGTTCTTACCCTTGTTTGATTACCCAGGAGGAGCTTGTAAATTGACTAGCTGCAATTAGCCAGCTCTCTGCTGGATTTCTCAGACCACTAGAGGCTTTTATTTAAACAGGGATAAGTTCCTGTTACAACATTATTACCACTTTCTCCACTAACATTCTGCTCTTTTCCCTCTTCTCCTATATCTTACCACCATATTGAACTCTTTCTCTCTTGTTTACCATTGACCAAATTATCTAATTTTGAAGCACTGGTCTAAAAAAACGAGCTACTGTAGCTGTATGGAAACACATTTTAATTTTAAAATAGCATATTTAAATAAATGTGTCGCCCCATCAGTCACCACCAATCACAATCACTTTGATCTATCTCAAAAATAATTAATAGTTAATAATATTTATAATAATTGGCATTTTAATATGTGTCCAGTGGACTTTATTGTACTACTTCGGCAAAAATAATTATTTGCAAGATTTATAGTTAAATGTAATTTACAAACATCAAAACATATAGGTTTTTTTTGTATGCCATAAAAACATTTAACGTCACAGAGAACATCAAATTATTATAAATGAGTTTCCTAACAGCTACACTCCAGTAGGAACAAGTATGATAGTAGAGCTCAAAAAGAGAAAAAAATATAGTGCAGTATGCCAAAGTATGTCAAAAGTTAAATTATGTACACACAAAACGTATTTTATAAGTGGGTATTCAGTATACAAAGATATGTTTTTTTTCCCCCTTCACCAAGTTCTTCTTGCTGTCATATATATATATATATATATATATATATATATATATATATATATATATATATATATATATATAAAAAGAAGAAAAAAAGCGCCGAATCCTAGTGCATTACTGTGCAAAAAATAAATTTATTTCCCAAAAAAGGCTCATAAAATGAACTCACAAACATGACTCCACTGTGTCTAATATTGCCCTCGTTGTTCACCGCCAGCAGGAACTCACGATATCAGGCTCTCCGCAAACTCCTCTCCCCGGGCACACACCAACAGTTGATCTTTGGTTCCCTCCGGGGACGATAGATGCGGCGGGACAGTGGATGATGTCACACGGTGGATGTAGATACCAAACAGGTTGGGATAACGAGCAGGTTTGCAAGAAGCGGTAGAAGATCCACTGCACACCTGGCCCTACGCGTTTCATCAGCTAAACTGACTTCTACAGGGGTTGGGCTCTGGGTCTATTAGTAGATATATATATATACCTACGAGTCCAATTGGCTAGATTGAAAGTAATTGGCGAATTCTATATTGTATATATATATATATATATGCTTTACTGTGGAGGGTTTTAGTCACTTTTTTTACCCGCCATAACCTTAATAGTCATGGTGATTACCTACTCTTATCTCATTTGAGCAAATGTCAGTAAGCCAATCTCACACTGATGAGACCCATCAAGGTTGAAACATGTCTGTGAGTGGGTTAACTGACTTTGCATCTCCCAAGTCCTTGCTTAAAAGCTGTGTTTAAAGCAGCATGCATTGATTAAGGGTTGCTCATGTAATGTGAGCATGAGATAAAAAGTGGCACTGTGTGCTCATTTGCATGTCATTTCCCAGAATCCCTTGCTGCAGTGGAAGTGCTGTTTGCTGGGTGATAATGGTGAAAGACAGGGTTGCAGACCTGTCTAAGACATGCAAATGAATATACAGGAATATTTACAGTTGCTATATATATATATATATATATATATATATATATATATATATATATATATATATTGTGACAAACGGCTTACTCCGGGGCTCCGTCGTTTGTCCGGGACTGTTTAGAACACGGTCTTTTAGGGTAGGTTAAATGATGAGGCGTCACGTACTGTTCCTTTAAACAGGCTATGCCTGGTTTATTCAGTCCCAGGCACTGAGACTGCCACAGTGCATACAACAGAAAACAGATCAAAACAAAAGCTGCTCATCTGAGCGATAACTTAACTTAGATATCCCTGACTCAGGGTTGGAAGTGGCTTTTCCACTCCCAACAACAAAACAAGGTACTTTTGCAGTCTTATACAAATGAACAGAAAGATTGAACCTGTTAGGGGAAGAGGCTTCTCCCCTCTGTAGTTCAGCAGCCTTCCAGCCTCCTGGCTCTTGTGGAGAGACCAGAGCAAACAGGAAAACAGTCTTACATACCTGATTCCTAATTAGCATGACAGGTGACAGAAATCAGGCAGCAGACAAACTCTGGTCTGGATCTCTCATCCCTCAGTTCCAGCGCTTGCCAAACTGTGGGATGGAGTGTATGTATTATAAGGCTGCACTCCCAGGCCAAACAGGATAGAAACTGTTTAGTATCCTGGGAGCCCTATATACGGAATTTATTACCATCCCCTGGTTTCTGTCACATATCCTCCCCCCCAGCTCAGACCTCGAGGGATGAGCGACCATGGATATTAGGGAGTGCATCCTTGACAACCCGTCAGCATTGCCATGTTTGTGCCCTGACCTGTGTTCCACAGAAAATTTAAAGGGTTGTAGGCTTAGGAACCACCTGGTCACTCTAGCATTCTTTTCCCTGTTTTGACACATCCAGGTAAGGGGTGCATGATCTGTGACCAACCGGAATTTTCTCCCCAACAGGTAGTATTTGAGCGTCTCTACAGCCCACTTTATTGCGAGACACTCTTTCTCTACTATGGAGTAATTTTTCTCCTGGGGATTTAGTTTCCTACTTAAATAAAGGATGGGGTGCTCCTCACCTTGAGACTCCTGGGAGAGTACCGCCCCCAGCCCTACCTCAGATGCGTCGGTTTGGACTACGAACTCTTTGGAGAAGTCAGGTGTGACCAACACTGGTTGGGCACAGAGAGCTTCTTTCAGGCTTCTAAAGGCTTGTTCGGTTTCGGGGGACCACTTTACCATTAGTGGTCCTCTTGCTTTTGTGAGGTCAGTTAGTGGGGTTGCCTTAGTTGCAAAATTGGGAATAAACCTTCTATAGTACCCAATTAACCCCAAAAAGGTCCTTACTTGTTTTTTTGTAACTGGCCTTGGCCAATTTTGTATCGCCTCCACTTTGAGTGTTTGGGGTTTGAGTAAACCTCTGCCAATAGAATATCCCAGATACTTGGCCTCCTCCAGACCAATAGTGCATTTAGCGGGGTTAGCAGTTAGTCCAGCAGACCGGACTGCGTCAAGCACAGCTTGGACCTTTGGAAGGTGGGATTGCCAATCTTCACTATGGATTACCACATCATCCAGGTAGGCGGCAGCATACCGAGCATGTGGTTTTAAAATTTTATCCATCATTCTTTGGAATGTGGCGGGAGCTCCATGTAAGCCAAAAGGCAACACCTTATACTGAAAGAGGCCGTCTGGGGTTGAGAAGGCTGTCTTTTCTTTTGCCCTTTCTGTGAGGGGAACCTGCCAGTACCCTTTTGTTAGGTCTAGGGTTGTGAGATATCGGGCTTTGCCCAGTCTCTCTACAAGTTCATCTACCCTGGGCATAGGATAAGTATCAAATTTTGACACCGCGTTTAGTTTAGTCATTACAAAACCTTGTTGTACCATCTGGCTTTGGGACTAAGACTATAGGGCTGTTCCACCCACTTTGGGATTCCTCAATTACACCTAGTTTTAGCATTTTTTTAACCTCTAAACTTATAGCCTTTCTTTTGGCCTCTGGGATTCGGTACGGTTTAAGGTTAACTCGGACCCCCGGTTCAGAGACTAGGTCATGTTCAATTACGCTAGTTCTACCTGGCCGTATAGAGAAGATTTCTTTGTTTCTTCTCACTAAATTCTGAACCTCTCGTTTCTGATGAACAGACAGGGTTTCAGCTATGCTAACCTCTGGGTCAGTTTCTTGATTCTCTGACGGACCTGGGGGTACTAGGGTTAACAAGACTTCTCTATCTTTCCAGGGCTTGAGTAGGTTTATATGGTAAATTTGCTCAGGTTTCCTCCTACCTGGCTGTCTTACCTTATAATTTACTTCTCCCACTCTTTCCAAGACCTCATATGGCCCATGCCATTTAGCAAGGAATTTACTCTCCACGGTGGGAACCAGAACTAGTACCCTATCACCTGGAAAAAAAATTCTGACCCTAGCACCCTTATTATACGTATTCCTCTGTGCTTCTTGAGCTTTCTCCATGTGTTCCCTCACTATGGGTAGGACTGCAGCAATGCGGTCCTGCATCTGGGCAACATGCTCTATTACACTTCTGTAAGGGGTAACCTCGTGTTCCCAAGTCTCTTTGGCTATATCCAGTAAGCCCCTTGGGTGTCGGCCATACAATAGTTCAAACGGGGAGAAGCCTGTGGATGATTGGGGAACTTCCCTAATGGCAAATAACAGGTACGGTAACAAACAATCCCAGTTTTTCCCATCTTTATCAACCGCCCGCCGTAACATGCTCTTTAAGGTTTTATTGAACCTTTCCACTAAACCATCTGTTTGTGGATGATAGACTGAGGTTCTGAGATGCTTGATTTTTAGGAGTTTACATAGCTCTTTTGTTACTTGGGACATAAATGGTGTTCCCTGGTCAGATAGAATCTCTTTAGGAATCCCGACCCGGGAAAACAGAACTACTAACTCTTTTGCTATGTTTTTAGCAGACGTGCTACGTAGGGGAACTGCCTCCGGATATCGGGTGGCATAATCTAATATTACCAATATATGCTGATGTCCCCTAGCAGACTTTATTAGGGGTCCTACTAGATCCATAGCAATCCGGTCAAATGGTACCTCTATTATGGGAAGGGGTACCAATGGGCTGCGGTACGCCTTGAACGGGGCGGTGATCTGACATTCTGGGCATGAGGAACAATAATTCGTAATTTCTGCCAGAACCCCAGGCCAATAGAAGCTTCGGAGAACCTTTTCTTTTGTCTTTTCCACCCCTAGGTGTCCCCCCAATGGATGACTATGTGCGAGGTGTAATACTACGTTACGGAATGTCCGTGGTACCAACAATTGTTTAGTTGTAACTGATTTCCTTTTATCAACCCGATATACTAGGTCGTTCTCTACCTCGAAGTAGGGGTAAGCAAGTGACCTATCTGGTTGGCCAGGAGTACTATTCTGGTCCCGTATATTTCCCCTTGCTACCGCTAATGTGGGGTCCTCCCACTGGGCCTTCTTAAAACTCCCAGGACTGACCTCTAGGTCAGCGAGGGTCTTATCCGGTTCTGGGGTGGTAAGTGTCTGCTCAACATCTTGATTTGGGGTATTCCCTACCAAAGTAGTGATGGGGAAGGGAATTTTACAGCACTCCTCCTTTTCCCCCTTCTTATTTGGGCCCTCGTCAACCTCCATTTCTGAAAAAGGGAAAGGATTTGTTTCTTCTAATACTTCGTTATGGTCCGCTATTGAACTCTGGGCGCTATTCTGAGCGGGGGACCACATTTTTAGAAAATGGGGAAAGTCGGTCCCTATTAACACATCATGTGCCAGTTTGGGTACAATACCCACCTTGAAATCTAAAGAACCAAACTCTGTTTCAAAAAAAACATCAACAGTGGAATATTCATGATTATCCCCATGTATACAACAAATTGCCATTCTTTGTGAACTGTTTCCCTGTTTCTTCTTAATGGGCAAGAGGTATTCGGACACTAGTGTGACCATGCTCCCAGAGTCAAGAAGTGCCCGAACCCTCTTACCATTAACCTTTACAAATGCCCACAGATGGTTATTCAAGGGGTCCTCTGGGCTAGGGCCCATACATTGGGACAACAGCGAATAAGGTTCCACGCTGTTGCATTGCATGGGCTCATCATTTAGTGGGCAGATTTTTGCTGTGTGGCCCCTCTCATGACAATTTACACATTTAGGTACATAGTCTGTGTCCCACTTAGAGCCTTTTCCCGGCTCCCCATGTTGGCTATTGCCCTTAGTGTGCGAACCACTGTTGCTGGTGCTGCGTGAAGGTGGTCGCCGCTCTTCAGCGCCCCTTAACCCCGGTACCCTTTTACCATCTCTGGAAGAGTCCTGGAACCTCGGGTAGTGGGGTTGCTCCACGACTGTGGGTTGCGGGTGCCCTTCTGCTGCATTGTACCTTTCTACGAGGGCCACAAGCTCATCCGCATTGTGGGGGTCACTCCGACTGACCCAACGGCGTAAGGCAGAGGGAAGTTTCCTCAAGAACTGGTCCATGACCAACCGTTCCACGATGTGGCTGGCTGAGTTGATCTCGGTTTGTAGCCACTTCCGGGCGAGGTGGATGAGGTCATACATCTGGCTTCGGGTGGCCTTATCCATCGTGAAGGACCATGCGTGAAACCTTTGGGCGCGAACAGCCGTGGTTACGCCGAGGCGGGCGAGGATCTCGAACTTCAATTTTGCATAGACGTTAGCTTCTGCTGGCTCTAGATCAAAGTAAGCCTTCTGGGGTTCGCCGCTTAGGAAGGGTGCGATTAGACCAGCCCACTCAGCTTCTGGCCATCCCTCTCTCTGTGCCGTGCGTTCAAACGTGAGAAGATAGGCTTCCACATCATCCGAGGGTCCCATCTTCTGAAGGTAGTGGCTTGCCCTGGTCATTTTCGGAACTGGGGCTGCCACTGCCAGTGGAAGGTTACTGATAGTCCCCCTCAGGATCTCGAGTTCCTGCTGTAAGCCCTGAGCGAACCGCTGTTGCTCCTCTCTCATCAAGCGGTTTGTCTCTTGCTGGTTTGCATTCGCGTTTTGCAGGGCTTCATTCGTCAGTTGCTGGTTTGCATTCGCCTGTTGCTGGTTTGCATTCGCCTGTTGCTGGTTTGCATTCGCCTGTTGCTGGTTGGCATTAATCTCTTGCTGGGCTATTAGCAGCTGTTGCTGGGCTGCATTCGTCTGCTGCTGGTTTGCATTAGTTTCTTGCTGGGCTATTAACAGCTGTTGCTGGGTTTCATTCACGTCTTTCTGGGCAGCGACATTGCGTACCAGCGCACCCACCACGTCTTCCATCTTGTTTGCAGAGGATGAAAAAACTTTTTTTTTTTTTTTTTTCTTTCAAAGTTCTTCAACCCGCAGACCCCCTAGTGCTCTGCCCGCATTCTCCACCATATGTGACAAACGGCTTACTCCGGGTCTCCGTCGTTTGTCCGGGACTGTTTAGAACACGGTCTTTTAGGGTAGGTTAAATGATGAGGCGTCACGTACTGTTCCTTTAAACAGGCTATGCCTGGTTTATTCAGTCCCAGGCACTGAGACTGCCACAGTGCATACAACAGAAAACAGATCAAAACAAAAGCTGCTCATCTGAGCGATAACTTAACTTAGATATCCCTGACTCAGGGTTGGAAGTGGCTTTTCCACTCCCAACAACAAAACAAGGTACTTTTGCAGTCTTATACAAATGAACAGAAAGATTGAACCTGTTAGGGGAAGAGGCTTCTCCCCTCTGTAGTTCAGCAGCCTTCCAGCCTCCTGGCTCTTGTGGAGAGACCAGAGCAAACAGGAAAACAGTCTTACATACCTGATTCCTAATTAGCATGACAGGTGACAGAAATCAGGCAGCAGACAAACTCTGGTCTGGATCTCTCATCCCTCAGTTCCAGCGCTTGCCAAACTGTGGGATGGAGTGTAAGTATTATAAGGCTGCACTCCCAGGCCAAACAGGATAGAAACTGTTTAGTATCCTGGGAGCCCTATATACGGAATTTATTACCATCCCCTGGTTTCTGTCACAATATATACTAGATTTTGTGCCCGGCTTCGCCCGGGGAATGTAATATTGAATACATCATACCCCCCCCCTGCTTTCGGCACATCTCCCCTCCCCCTCTGCTGCTGGATGTAATGTGGGGTGAGATTTGTCTCCGTCTGTGTGTGTATGTGTGTGTGTGTCTGTCTGTGTGCGTGTGTCTCCCCCCGCTGCCGGAACATGTCCCCGCCCCCCCTCCCCCCGCTGGCGGCACATCTCCCAGCGTTGATGTGGCATGTCCCCTCGCTGCCGGCATATCTCCCCCCCCCCTTGGTACATCTCCCCTCACTGGTGGCAAATGTTCCCGGCCCCCCCCCCCCATTTGTACATCTCCCCCACACATCTCACACCACACAAACACAGGGACACAGAGACACACACATACACAGCCCCGATCCAGGCAAGGACACGCCCCCTCCCTTAGTAGCACGACCCCCGCTCCTGCTCTAACATTTTTGCTGGACAGCCGAGGCAAACGTAGAATGTCCATAATTTGTGAGGTGAGTCACATTGGAAGCTCAAAATAGTTGTGTTGATCTACAAATCCGTAGCAGAATGTCCAGTGAACGTTTCATTGTGTTACATGGTGCTGTTTCTGAAATTTTGATGCTTCGGACATACAAAGAAACAAACAAACGGAATCCAACTTAGAATTATAGTGTGTGTGTATATATATATATATATATATATATATATATATATATATATATATACACACAAACATACACATACGCATATATATATACACATACACACAAGGAGGAAGAAGATTAAAGCCGAACGCTGCATCTCTTTTTTTTCTCCTTCACTGTGATACGGCTCTGACGTCAATGGAAGTTGCATTCCCTAGGGCAGGGGTGCGCAAACTGCGGGGGCGGGAGATTTTCCTGGGGGGAGGGGGGAGGCGCTGGAGGTTGCAGATGTCCCGTGCTCTTCCCCAGGCATTTAAATTAAATGCCGGGAGATCGCGTGAGGCCTCTGCAACAATAAAACTTACCTGGATTCAGATGCTGTGACGCATCTCCATGGCAATGTGGCGTCAAATGATGCCGCGGGGTCATGTGACGTGGCAGGCATCAAATGACTCAGCGGATCACAAGAACTGATGTCGCGTGACCCCGGAGCGTCATTTGATGCATATGCCAGGCAGGAGGGGGGGCACGAGCTCTGGAGCAGGCAGACAGGGGGGGCGCAGCAGGAAAAGTTTGCGCTCCCCTGCCCTAGGGGACCACCACAGCACACTTATTCATGTTAATATCTAAATAAAAAAATTAAAAAAAGCTCAATCTTATTTTGAATTCCCTATAGTTAATAACTATATATATATATATATATATATATACACATACACACATGCATGGTCACCGACAGGGGGGGGGGGGGGGGCGGGACATCTTCCCCAGGTCCTGCCAACCATGTCCATTGGGGTCTGACTTTTTATTGTACCTCGGGCAGCTTGCCCCCATGCTCAATGGATGGGCCCACTACTGTTTAATGCTCTCAACCAGCACCCTCCCGCCCTTCTCTCCATCAAGAACTCAATGGTGGTCAATATTGTTTCAAAATAGATAACTGCTGAAGAGTTTCCCCTCCAAAAAGTTTCATACTGTAACTGAAAATACACAAGATTAAAGGATAAAATAGTAATTTTAAAACAATGAGTAATTTAAATAGTCATTTTAAAACAATGAGTGCATCTGACCTATACAACCTTTTTATTTTCTCATATTTACAAAGCAGTATTGTATTTATGTATTTGTATATATAATATTAATAATATTTTCACGTTATAGTAATATTGTATATCTGTTATGCACTATTGTAAACATTCAAAACTGAAGAGCTGAATTCAAACAATAGCTGTGCAATTTCAGCATGTTCTTTTTTTTATTAAGCTATGTTTAACATTAAGATATCTCTCTTGTGCAATTTATGCATCAATTGACGATTGTGCGTGTGTATGTTAAATGATTAACTTCAAAGCTTGCAGATAGCAAATTAAATTCCCTTAATTTTTTTCCCAGAAAATGGTATCTCTCTGCTTACTCGTAATAACCTCTTGAGGCTTTCGTGACAGGAAAAAGGTGTGTCAGAGGAAGAGTTTATTGCATACTCTGGCTTCGTTTAAAACACTTTCTAACCTTTTCCTGGCCTTTTCCTTCAAGTAGCATGACATAAAATAACATACCAGAGATTCAAATGACAGGCTGATTCCCGACAGATTGCTGCAGGTACATGATGGGAAGATTATGGCCTGTTGATGTTGAGCGTGTGAAGTCTATAGAGCTGTGATACTTGTTGCAACAGGGAAGTCACATTTAAGTCTTGGAGCTAGTGATGTAATGCAATAAATTCAAGATCCAAAAACAGTAAGTCAGTTCTGCGCGCGTATTTCTTTAATGATTTATACAATGAGTATGTCACTGATGGGGCTAGGGGGGCAGAGTCCCTGAAGTTCAATGTGGGGTATCGCACCCTGATCTAGAGTAAACTGCCACTGACTTGAAAGGCACTAACACCAGTTTGATTGCGATACCCCTGTGTAAGTGACTTAGACCACTAACCCTCACCAAGACTCACTAATCTCTGTAAAATCAGGGGAAATAATGTGATGTTATCTAAATAATGACTATATTTGCCCTGAATTTTACGGCACACTTGTGTCTGGGTTGGGGTAACGCCAACATTAAGTATGACTTAAACACCATAATGTTATCTTTTGGCGTTAACATTAACGGAGCTTTGTGAGTAGGATATTATGCGAGAGGCTCATCTGCAAATAATTTGCTTATCATTTTTCCTAACTTCTGTTCTTTAGAATTTTAGGCTTTTAACGTGCTTAACATACTGTAAGTTAGCGTTGAGTTAATTTCTTAAGTAATTACAGCTTTACCATTAACGTTACATTCTGTCAATGACTTCTTCTGTAAAGAGCAACCACTAGGTGTCAGAATTGATTCAATCCCTACGTTTGTTGAATCATTGTAAGAATATGGTTGACACACATTCAGGCCTTTAACACTCACTACATTGCTTTATTAAAAGTTTTTTAAGGAATTCCCGGAGGAGGCCAGGCAAAATGGCTCTAGAGTGGTTAAATGAAAGCCTAGTTTACCCACTCTGTACAGATGTAGTAAGATTTACTACCTCTGTGACCGCAGACCAACAGGCTGAAGTCTGCGGAAGCAATGCCTCCTCAACGTCACGTCACCCGAAGCAATGCATCCTGAACTTCACCCGAAGCAATGCATCCTGAACTTCACCCGAAGCAATGCATCCTGAACTTCACCCGAAGGAATGCATCCTGAACTTCACCCGAAGCAATGCATCCTGAACTTCACCCGAAGCAATGCATCCTCAACTTCACCCGAAGCAATGCATCCTGAACTTCACCCGAAGCAATGCATCCTGAACTTCACCCGAAGCAATGCATCCTGAACTTCACCCGAAGCAATGCATCCTGAACTTCACCCGAAGCAATGCATCCTGAACTTCACCCGAAGCAATGCATCCTGAACTTCACCCGAAGCAATGCATCCTGAACTTCACCCGAAGCAATGAATCCTCAACTTCACCCGAAGCAATGCATCCTGAACTTCACCAGAAGCAATGCATCCTGAACTTCACCCGAAGCAATGCATCCTGAACTTCACCCGAAGCAATGCATCCTGAACTTCACCCGAAGCAATGCATCCTGAACTTCACCCGAAGCAATGCATCCTGAACTTCACCCGAAGCAATGCATCCTGAACTTCACCCGAAGCAATGCATCCTCAACTTCACCCGAAGCAATGCATCCTCAACTGGACATGAAACAATGCATCCTCAATTTGCATTAAAATGTAAAAACAAAAAAAAAAAGATTTAAAAAAAACAATTCCTGCCCCTTTGCCAAAAAAATTAAAGGCCAAAAAAACATAAAAAATAATTCATGTCTGATGGCTAAAAGAACCAGAATGAGTAAAATAAATCCAATCTTTGTTTCTTTGAAGATGTCTTCTTTTCTTATGGTTTTCTGGTAGGTGTTGAGGTGTCGTCTTCTTCCTGTCAAATGTGTACCATGGGATGCCTTCTTTTTTTGGGGGTGATGGGCCATCACCTTATTGGTACCTGATTAGTAGCGCTTTCCTCCCTTTAAGGTGACGTCACAGCACCCAAAAAGGGGAAGGAATCACATGGTACATCCCCCAGTACGATTGGTAGAAGTACGATGTGGTTCATCAAGTTTGGTTGACAGGTGATTCCTATCCAAACATAATGGCTTTTCAAAAGGAAATGGTACATCCACCAATCGGATTGGTGGATGTACTATGTGTCTGTCAAATGTGACGTCACGGGCCTTATATACAGGCCTGTCATGTCTCATTTGACAGGAAGGAGACGACGTGTCAACACCTGCAAGAAGCGTGCTTTGTGAAGGTGAAAAAAACGGCGCTAGCTCTATTAGTGTTTCACTAAAAAACTATATAGTGAATGTTGTTAACAAAATCAATTGATTATAGCAGGTATTCAAAACGTGCTCAAATAACGTGCAAATAGTGATATTTAAAAGGTTCAAACCCCCTGCTCAAACCCAGCTGGTAGGGACTGGTTTCACTAGTCCCGCAAATCGTCACTCCTGTTGTATTCCAGGGGGAGCATGGAGGAAAATAGAACAGAAAAAAACAATCTAAGTGTAAACAGTATTTAAAGTGCAAAATTCAATATCTTGTCTTGGCTCGTATGTTGTACCTACTTACAAGATGTAAGTTGTTTTCAAGCGTTTTAGACACACAATGGTCTCTGCTATGGATGTTGTTCTCCACTTAATGAAGCGGTCTCCAATAGTCAGCTCAGCAACCCAGTGCCCGCCTCTTCCAATGGGACCCGGTACAGTTAGCCTCTTTCCGCGACTCCGCGTCTTTGGCGGTGGACTGTGTGATTTGGGCTGTATTCTCCCGTGGGCTGTTTGAACTCCCCTTCAGCTATTCAAGCCTGGAGCTGCCTCTCGGGTGGGTGATCCCGCCTCTCTCACCGCCGGAGCGTCACTTCCGCTTAGTTCCGTCGCGTCACTTCCGGGTGCGGCTGGTAGAATTTCTAAATGGCAATCACGCCTCTCTCCTCTCTCCCGTCTGGACGGCTCCCACTCTACGCGTTTCGCCAGAAAAGGGTGTGTGGCTTCCTCAGGAGTGTGAGCGGGAGCCGTCCAGACGGGAGAGAGGAGAGAGGCGTGATTGCCATTTAGAAATTCTACCAGCCGCGGAAAGAGGCTAACTGTACCGGGTCCCATTGGAAGAGGCGGGCACTGGGTTGCTGAGCTGACTATTGGAGACCGCTTCATTAAGTGGAGAACAACATCCATAGCAGAGACCATTGTGTGTCTAAAATGCTTGAAAACAACTTACATCTTGTAAGTAGGTACAACATACGAGCCAAGACAAGATATTGAATTTTGCACTTTAAATACTGTTTACACTTAGATTGTTTTTTTCTGTTCTATTTTCCTCCATGCTCCCCCTGGAATACAACAGGAGGAACACCTGCAAGAAGACCAGAAGAAAAGCCAAGAAGAAATGAAGAATCTTTAAAGAAACAAATAAGAGACTTACCGTAGACTGGTCTTCAAGCAACAGAAGATGCATTGCTTTGGGTTCAACTTGAGGATGCATTACTTAGGGTCCAAGTTGAGTTTGCATTACTTCAGGGAAAGTTGAGGTGATTGGTGCCACAGCAGATGAGGAGGATGAAAGCCTTCATCCTGGCAAGGGTAAGTAACACCTTTATTTATTTATGTATTATAGGGTGTCTATTGATTGACAAAGTGGGTATCTGTGCCCCCATTGAGTGCATAGGTAACCACAGGGAAAATCAATGTATTAAATGGCTAGTATTTCATTTTATTGTAATGTGTATTTTGTATAATTTAGAATAGGCAAAGCACTATTATCCATACCTTGCTAATATGGCTATTGCCCACAACTGTGTGGATGGGGACGACAACTCTTTTTTACAGGGTAGGGGTGTGGGTGATAGGGGTAGTTGCCCCGGGGTGGGTGGTTAGGCCTCTGGGTGGTTGGGGGAAGGGATAGGAGATGTTAACCCCTTCATTAACTACTTAGCTACTAAGTTAATAAAGGGGGGTAATGTATGCTTATGTACTGTATGTTTAATGTTTTACTGAATTTTTTTACTTTTTATTTTTCTACACTGTATTGACGTAGAGAGTCTCTGGAGGAGAAACCAATTAATTTCAGCTCCAGGGGCCATCTGCTCTCAGATATACAAATTTTAGGTGTGCTAATCTGTATATCTGACAGCAGTTGGCCCCTGGAGCTGGATATCTATATCTCTGGCTAAACTTTAGCTGGAGCGGCTCCTGGCACCCCCTACGGTCTATATCTCCGGAAACAGGAGTTCAAATTAATGGAGTTCACCTCTGGAGGCAACCTGCTTGAATACAGTATAGAAAAATTGATTTAAAGGACAGACCGGAATCTGTAAGAGCTGCACAGGGAGACACACAGAGAGACAACTTCCATCTGCTACTCCTCTGCTCCGCTTTTATAGACTTTTAGCTGGCCCAGCAGGATTAATGCTGTGGTGGTCCCATTCATATGCAAGGACCCGCGAGTTAAGGCTCCTGAGCTACTTCCTGGTTTCTTAGCTGCGAATGAGTCCTGGCCCGGCCGCATGCCGGATCTCGCAAACTTTCGTGGTCGCCGAGGCAGTAAGTCTTAATACATATGTACCAAGCATCCACTTGGCTAGATAAAGCTTAAGAGATAAAAAAAAATGTATCAGCTATCGATCCTTTGGATTATTACTATAGATGTCGTCTTCCGTTCGGTCATGGCTCCCGTGCGGCTCCCGCACAGCAACCCTCCCTCCCCCCTGTGCATAAAAAGTTTGCACGCGATTCAAGCATCTTTTTAAAAGCCATAGTGGGTGACAGCACGCCGCGGGGAGGCACAAATCCCCCCGGGGACGTCCAATGGATTGCCCACAGAGCGTCCCTTGGCACCACTTAGAAAGGCTTCATTTGTATATTCTCCCACTCTGATTCCTGGAAGATATTACTGAGACCTACAGGTAGCTGTGTTACACACCACCTTCCAAGTAGTTTAGGTTTTAGTCAATGTGGTTGGAGAGGAAGCAATACAGGTATTCAACAGATTTCAGTTTGCCAGATGAGAAAGAAAAAATAAATGTGTTAAATGTTTGAGAAATGCTATTCACCAAGTAAAAATGTCAAAATATGAGACACATTCTTTTCTAGGAGCCAGAGCGATGGTGAATCAATAGATCAGTATTTACTGTAGCTAATTTAGAATTGGCTGCACAGACTTGTGAGTACAGTATGCAGAACTGTGCGAATCACTGATTAACTACGGCATTGGGTGTGGTATCCCCTCAGATAAGATGAGAAGAAGATTGGTAAGAGAAAAGAAGACAAAGAAAAAAAAGAATTGAGAATAATGAAGAGAATATTGGAAATTACCAAAAAATGTGACAACGTGATTGGTGAAAAATCTGGCGCTAATTAAATACTAGTGATCACTTAAAATACAGTGAATATATAACACACATATAGTGATTCAGAATAATATAGTGCCTAAAAATAGTGCAATAGTGAAAAAAAGTATAATATAGGTTGTAACCCCCTGCTCAGACCCTCTGGAAGGGACTGTCTTCACTGGTCCCAGATGATCAATATGTATTTTCTCAACCCAGGGGGAGCATGTAGGGAAAGAACAACAAAGAAAAAAACACACTAAGTGCAAACAATTTTGTTCAAGGGTGAGGTATGATGCTTGGCCCCTGTGTGCTCCCTACTCACAGAAAGTTAGTAGGATAAGTGCAGTGGCGGGATATGTGAAGTCTGGTGGGTCTCACTGGACATATACAGGAAGCAGCTAGGACTGGGATGTCAGTTGCAAACGTACATGGAAAGATAAAAACAGACCTCCATGGTGCAGATCAATGGTATAGGGATAAACTTTATATAGTATTAAAATGTGCACTCACAATGTTAAAAATCAATATAAGCGTTATTCACTGTATAAGTGATAAGGAGTGTAAGGGTGGTTGCCGCAGCTCACCGCACCGCCGCCGTCTCGGATGGGCTTCTCCACAGTCTCCCCGTGGCTTCCTCTGCACTGTGTCAGCGTGGGAATCTCCTCCAGCGATGTCTCTGACGCGATACGTCACTTCCGGTGGGCGCGATCAGCTCCGTCGCGTCACTTCCGGTTCGGCAGCAGATTGACAGCTTGCAGCACCAATCCTCTCACTTCCTGGGCGGGTCCATTCTATTGGCGAAACGCGTAGAGTGGACCCGCCCAGGGCTCAGATGAGTAATGGCTCAGTGAGTAAAGACACTAGTAAAGACTGGCAGTGCAGGGGAGCCTGGTTCAATTCCCGGTGTTGGCACCTTGTGATCTTGGGCAAGTCATTTTATCTCCCTGTGCCTCAGGCAGCAAAAACAAAGATTGTAAGCTCCACGGGGCAGGGACCTGTGCCTGCAAAATGTCTCTGTAAAGCGCTACATAAAACTAGCAGTGCTATACAAGAACATATTATTATTACCTATTATCGTACGAAATCAAAGGGCAATCACATGCTTAGTTTCCAAAATCGCACAATTTTGTGTATTACTGCTTTATTTGTTTGAATTGAAAACACACAAAAAAAATAGCAAAAACACAATAAGTGGTCAAACTCACACCAGCGGTAACAAATTATCATGCGATATATGCTGCAATAATGTCTGCTACATCTATAGCAGATGTGTCCTCTAGGCGAATTCTATGTATATAACTCAGTGAATAGTGACGTGCACTCAGGGGAGTCAATATAAGAGGGGGAGGGGGGGGAAAGCCGGGACAAGAGTGTGGGGGCCCGGCCACCAGTTTCATAATTTACTAAATTGGCCAAAAACAATTTGACTACACAAAATCTCAAAATGGTCTATACAACTGGGTCAAACACTTTCCACACCTTGATGTAGAGGGGGTTCTGAAGGGTCTAATTAGAAAAATAAAAGCAACATAATCTGCACCTTTTTCATGAAATGGTTTACAAACTGACACATTTTGCATATATTTGCCATGGAGAAGATATGCAATAGGCTTAGCCAATAGCAGCAATTATACGGAATGTAACTCTCCTAAAGTATGTCCTGGTCATAGAGTTAAGATGACAAATAATAAATGGTTACAGATACATAGTTACATAAGTGACTAGGGTATACATTATATACAAGACATTGCATGCACAGTTAAAGATAGTATATATTATAGGCATATGTAACAGTTACAGACCAGGTTAATATGTGAGACCGCTTTAGTTTTGAAAGAACTTAGACTGATGGTGGCTGTAAGAGTCTCCGGTAGATTGTTCCAGTTTTGGGGTGCACGGTAAGAGAAGGAGGAACGGCCGGATACTTTACTGAACCTTGGGACCATGAACAGTCTTTTGGAGTCAGATCTCAGATGATAAGTGCTGCATGTGGTAGGGGGGAGGAGCTTGTTCTGATAGACAGGTAGCTTTCCCCAGAAAGTATTTGAAGGCAAGAAAGGAAAGATGAACTTTGCGCCTATACTCAAGTGGTGACCAATATAGTTCTTTGAGCATTTCACAGTGATGTGTGTTGTAGTTGCATTGGAGAACAAAACAGCATACTGAATTGTAGAGGGTGTCAAGTTTGCTAAGTTTGGGGTGCTGAGCCGTATACTATGTCCCCATAGTCAATAATTGGCATTAGCATCTGCTGTGCGATACGCTTTCTGACAATCAGACTTAGGAGAGGATTTGTTCCTGTAGAGTACACCTCGTTTGGCATAGGTTTTGGATGTCAGGGTATAAAGGTGCATCCTGAATGTTAAATGGGAGTAAAACCATATGCCCAAGTATTTAAAACTAGTAACAGGAGTTAGGGTGGTTTTAGCGTTGGTTCTGATCTGGAGCTCATTCATTGGAAGCTTTAGAAATTTAGCCTTGGTCCCAAATACCATTGTTACAGTCTTGTCAGTGTTTAAAAACAGTTTGTTTTGGGAAATCCAATTTTCAAGTCTCAAAAAGTCAGATTGAAGTATGTGTTCAAGGTCGGAGAGGCTATGGCTGTGTGCATATAGGATTGTGTCATCTGCATAGATGTGTATTGAGGCTCCCTTACAAGTTGTAGGAAGATCATTGATGAACACTGAGAAGAGTAGGGGCCCCAGAACAGAGCCTTGCGGGACACCACAGGTGATATCCAAGGGGTTGGAGTTAGAGCCTGAAATGGACACATGTTGGTATCTACCTGATAGGTAGGAAAAAAAACAGTTTAAAACATGCTTCCTGTCACACTTGCCTCTGATCCGCGCGGAGACCGACTCAGGGAAGCACCACGGGGCAGAGTCATGCGCCCACGCACTGCCAGGGCAGTGCAGGCGCAGCGGCGTGATGGCGGAGCTCCGCGAGACGCATCGCGCACGCGCACGGGTTGCTCGGCAACCAGGAAGCAGGAGAACGTGAGGGAGCTGCTGGAGCCTCCCACAGGCGGAGACTTGCTGAGTAAACCGCATGACGTCATCACGTCGCGACGCGCATCGCGCATGCGCGCGGGTTGCCCGGCAACCAGACCTAACATCAAGAAAGCCTAATTGCAAGCTGTTTTTGATCAGTGTCTCTCTGACACCATTGGTGGACCAGTACACACCCCTGCAAGGTAATTGGACCCTTCCCACATATATACCTGCTTCTGCCTGTCCTTGATTGCTGAGCATAAACTCCTGTTTATGCATTGTGCTCACCGCTGCTGTCGAGTCTTGTCTTGAACTTTTGTCTGTCCTGTTTGACCCTGCCTGTTACTTGGATTTCTACACTCTCCAGCGCTTTGACCCCGGCTTCGTTATTCGACTACTCTACCTTCTATTACCCCGGACCTTGGCTACGAAACTCTACCTACCCGGACTCTCCAACCCTGGAACACGGCAAGTACCCTGACTACCCTGACCTCTCCAACCCTACGACGCGGTACGACTAGGACTACGCATTCCGGACAGGACTGCGTGGTTGTGGGTCGGTGCCTATACAACCCCACCTCAGCCCCGCGGTCTTCCGTCCTGTTTGTGGTGAGCGCAGCGTGACAATATGCTCAGCCCAACAAACATGGACGCCGCTGAGGTGGCCCGACGCTTAGACACCCATGAGGATTGCTTCCGGCAACTTACCGGCTCATTTACACTAAAGGAACAACTAGTTTCCCAACTTAAACAAGACGTGGATACCCTGACTGAACAAGTTAGACGTTTAACTGTATCTACCACCAACCCCGTTCCACTCGCAGCCACTCCTGCACTTATCACACCTACCTCCGAACCACGACTACCTGCGCCCAACCGTTATGCAGGGGATCCCAGCGGTTGTCGGGGGTTTCTGAACCAGTGCTTCATACAGTTTGAGCTGATGCCCTCTCACTTTCCTTCTTCACGAATAAAGGTCGCATACATAATCTCCTTGCTGACTGACGCCGCTCTGGCATGGGCATCCCCTATCTGGGAGCAACGCCCAGATTTGATCTCTGACCTCACTCTCTTCATCACCGAATTCAGAAGGGTGTTTGACACCCCAGGACGGAAGGTTACGGCTGCATCTTCTCTGCTTAATATTTCTCAGGGAGACCGTACTGTGGCTCGTTATGCTCTGGACTTCCGGACGGTGGCAGCCGAGACCGGCTGGAACGATGTGGCTCTATCTGCAGTCTTCTGGCAGGGTCTGTCCGAACAGTTGAAGGATGAATTAGCAGCTCTGGATCGTCCCGCTGGACTGGAGGACCTGATAGACCTGTGCATCCAGATGGATCAGCGCCTCCAAGAGAGAAGGATGGAGAGAGACAAACACCCCCGAGGTATACAATCATCTTCCTTTTCCACCATAGGTTCTCTACTCTCCACAACTCCCGTTCTAGATGAACCCATGCAGCTGGGAGGAACTAGCCTTTCGCCTATCGAGAAGCAACGGAGAAGACGAGCGGGACTATGCCTCTACTGTGGCAATAACGGCCACCTGGTATTCAACTGTCCGCTGAAGCCGGGAAACGCCAAAGCCCAGTGAGTATAAGGAGGATCACGCTGGGTACTGCAACTTTTTCCCCTCCTCAACCCTCTACGAGGTTTTATCTACCTATCTCCATATCCGGTGAGACCTTCACAGTACAGACACGGGCCTTTCTGGATTCGGGGTCAGGAGGAAACTTCGTGGACCAAAAGTTCGCCTTCAAGAATAAAATACCGTTGGTACCCAAAGATCGACCGGTAGGTCTTGAAGCCATTGATGGACGACCATTGCAGCCCGCGATCATTTCCTTACAAACCATACCCCTTAACATCATGACTAGCGACTTTCACTCCGAGACTATAACCTTTGATGTCATTCACACCCCCTTCTCGAACATCATTCTGGGACTTCCGTGGCTCCGGATCCACAATCCTGTCATTGACTGGACAGAGGCCACACCACTTCGTTGGAGTTCTTTTTGCTTGGAACATTGCATGTCTGCTCCAAAGGCAGTGGCAGGTATGGAGGTCACGGATCCTGACAGGGTACAGCTGCCGGGGATATACGAAGATTTCCGCAATGTCTTTGACAAACGTCAAGCAGAGGTACTTCCGCCACATCGGACGTACGACTGTCCTATCGATCTTCTACCCGGGGCCATACCTCCCAGAGGAGGGTCATACCCACTATCGATTCCTGAGACCCAGGCCATGAGAACATATATTCAGGAGAATCTCCAGAGGGTGTTCATTAAGAAATCTTCATCACCTGCGGGGGCAGGATTTTTTTTCGTCAAAAAAAAGGACGGAACCCTCAGACCCTGCATTGATTACCGGGGCCTCAACAAACTCACCATAAAAAACCGCTACCCCCTTCCGTTGATAGCCGAATTATTCGACAAACTCCAGGGAGCCAGGATCTTCACCAAACTGGACCTCAGAGGAGCCTATAATCTGGTTAGAATCAGAGAAGGAGATGAATGGAAGACAGCATTCAATACTCGCGACGGGCATTACGAGTACCTGGTCATGCCATTTGGATTGTGTAATGCTCCTGCGGTCTTCCAAGACTTTGTCAACGACATTTTCAGAGACCTTCTGGACCACCATGTTATAGTATACCTGGACGATATATTAATTTTTTCCAGATCCATGCCAGAACATATGATGCATGTCAAACAAGTCCTGCAGCGTTTAAGAGATAACCATTTGTATGCCAAGCTCGAGAAATGCCATTTCCATCAAACATCCACCTCTTTTCTCGGCTACATCATATCGGATACCGGTCTTGCTATGGATCCTACCAAGGTCAAGGCGGTACTCGAATGGCCCTGTCCCCTCTCCCTCAAGGCCATCCAAAGGTTCCTCGGTTTCGCTAACTACTACCGGAGGTTCATTCAGGGATTCTCATCGGTAGTAGCACCCATCACGGCACTCACACAAAAGGGAGCTGATCCTACAAAGTGGACTGAGAAGGCCCTCCAGGCTTTCGAGAGAATAAAGACGGCATTCGCCTCAGCACCCATCTTAACCCATCCAGATCCTTCATTACCTTTTTTTTTGGAGGTCGACGCCTCCGATGTAGGAGCAGGTGCTATACTTTCACAGAGAAAGAATCCTCAAGCTCCACTTCATCCTTGTGCATATTTTTCAAAGAAGTTTTCCTCCGCCCAAAGGAATTACGATGTAGGTAACCGGGAGCTCCTCGCTATCAAGCTGGCTTTGGAAGAGTGGAGGCACTTACTGGAAGGCACAGAGTCGCCAGTCACGATACTTACGGACCATAAGAATCTTCTGTACATTGAGGGAGCACGGCGACTAGGATCTCGCCAGGCAAGATGGTCCTTATTCTTTACTCGCTTTAACTTCCTCATTTCCTACATCCCTGGTTCAAAAAACATTAAAGCCGACGCCTTGTCACGACAGTTCCTGGTAGAGGATAACAAGGTGGATCAACAGGAGACCATTCTCCCTTCCACTTGTATTTTGGCTGCAAATACTTTTAGTGCCTTAACGGACATTACTAAGGCTCAGAACAACATCCCGGCAGGACTCAACGTTCCGGAGGACCGGTTGTTCACTCCCCGTAAATTCCAGAGGAGAGTCATGGAGTGGGGACATTCATCCAAGACTGCAGGCCATCCTGGCACCAAAAGAACTACTGAGTTCATCGAACGCACATTCTGGTGGCCCTACATGCGGAGAGACATACAAGCCTTCGTAGCCACGTGCGCTACTTGTGCTCAAAGCAAGACGCCACACAACAGACCAGCAGGTCTCCTTCAACCACTACCCATCCCAGTACGTCCATGGACACATATATCGATGGACTTCATCGTTGAGTTGCCCAAATCTAGAGGCATGGACACAATACTTGTGGTGGTGGACAGATTTTCCAAACAGGCACACTTCATCCCTATGAAGGGTTTACCCACTGCACCAATGTTATCCGAAGTTTTCATCAGGGAGATCTTCAGGTTACATGGGTCCCCTCAGGTCATAGTGTCCGATAGAGGATCCCAGTTCATCTCCCGGTTCTGGAGGGCGTTTTGTAAGAATCTGGACGTTACCCTACACTTTTCATCAGGATATCACCCCCAGACCAATGGACAGACGGAACGCACCAATCAGTCTCTGGAACAGTTTTTGAGGTGCTTTATCGCTGACACTCAGGACGACTGGGCGGAACTTCTCCCATGGGCAGAATTCTCCCACAATAATCTACAGAACGAATCATCCCGACAGTCACCATTTATGGTCAACTATGGCTTCCATCCGTCGGCACTTCCTTCCCTCATCTCCAAGTCTGGAGTCCCGGCCGCAGAGGACAGGATTCGCCACTTACAAGACCTATGGCAGAAGATCCATCGGAATCTACAGCACGCTGGTATTTTACACAAGAGACAAGCGGATCGTCACCGAAGAGAGGTCCCAGGGTACTCTGTAGGACAAAGGGTTTGGTTATCTACCAAAAACATTCGGCTAAAGGTAGCTTCACCCAAACTGGCACCACGTTTTATCGGCCCTTTCCGCATCACCAAAAGGATCAACCCAGTAGCCTATCGGCTTGAACTGCCAAAGAATATGAGGATTCCTTCTGTATTTCACTCATCCCTTCTCAAAACTTATCATCAAGACTCATCCTCCAAAGGACAATCTAAACCTCCGCAAACCATACTGGTAGAGGGCCAACAAGAATACGAGGTTCAGACCATTCTCAACTCCAGAATATCCAGAGGAGGATTACAATATCTTGTACACTGGAGAGGCTATGGCCCAGAGGAGAGAGAGTGGATTCCTCATCATCAGGTACATGCCAACCGCCTCATCTCTGCCTTCCACCGTAGGCATCCTGAGAAACCATCTCTGGTTCGCCCGGAGGTCTCCCCTCAAGGGGGGGATACTGTCACACTTGCCTCTGATCCGCGCGGAGACCGACTCAGGGAAGCACCACGGGGCAGAGTCATGCGCCCACGCACTGCCAGGGCAGTGCAGGCGCAGCGGCGTGATGGCGGAGCTCCGCGAGACGCATCGCGCACGCGCACGGGTTGCTCGGCAACCAGGAAGCAGGAGAACGTGAGGGAGCTGCTGGAGCCTCCCACAGGCGGAGACTTGCTGAGTAAACCGCATGACGTCATCACGTCGCGACGCGCCTCGCGCACGCGCGCGGGTTGCCCGGCAACCAGACCTAACATCAGGAAAGCCTAATTGCAAGCTGTTTTTGATCAGTGTCTCTCTGACACCATTGGTGGACCAGTACACACCCCTGCAAGGTAATTGGACCCTTCCCACATATATACCTGCTTCTGCCTGTCCTTGATTGCTGAGCATAAACTCCTGTTTATGCATTGTGCTCACCGCTGCTGTCGAGTCTTGTCTTGAACTTTTGTCTGTCCTGTTTGACCCTGCCTGTTACTTGGATTTCTACACTCTCCAGCGCTTTGACCCCGGCTTCGTTATTCGACTACTCTACCTTCTATTACCCCGGACCTTGGCTACGAAACTCTACCTACCCGGACTCTCCAACCCTGGAACACGGCAAGTACCCTGACTACCCTGACCTCTCCAACCCTACGACGCGGTACGACTAGGACTACGCATTCCGGACAGGACTGCGTGGTTGTGGGTCGGTGCCTATACAACCCCACCTCAGCCCCGCGGTCTTCCGTCCTGTTTGTGGTGAGCGCAGCGTGACACTTCCCTATTCCAGAGCACTGGAGTTTGTTAAGCAAGATAACACGATCAACAGTATCAAAAGCCTTTGCAAAATCTAGGAATATTGCACCAGTGAGTTGTCCCAGTTCCATTCCACACTGGATTTCATGGAAACTTTTAGCAGGGTAGTTACCATAGAGTGTTTGGGGTGAAAGCCAGATTGGAATTGGCTAGGGAAATCTGTCTTGGTATAGTAATCGCTTTATTAGGAGTGAACACATTTTTCCATGACTTTGCATAATATTGGGAGAAGAGAGATTGGCCTGTAGTTTGAGACAGTGTTTTTGTCCCCACTATTGAAGATTGGGACAACTCTGGCAGTTTTCCGGGTCTTAGGGATAAGGCCTGCAGACAGGATAGAGTTGACTATGAAAGCAATTTGTTTGGCAATGGCTGGGGCACACAGTCTTAGTTACTTAGAGTGCAGTTAGTCAGGTCCACATTGGCTGCTTAGTTTTAATTTGAGGAGCGCTAGTGTAATCTCCTCTTCAGATACTGGAACAAATTGAAAATTGTGAGCAGTGTTGGGAGAGGGTGGGGCTATAGGGGTACTCTCAGAATTAGGTCCATGTTTGTGGTTTGAGTTGCGTTTCGCTAATAAGTTAGTAGCACACTCCACAAAGTAATCATTGAATGCATTTGCAATGTCAGTGGGGTTTGTCAGAGTAATATCCTCCTTGGTGATATTACTTGGTTGTTGATGGCTAGAAGGCTGGAATATATTGTTGATAACCTTCCAGATGTTAGCTGCGTTTGATGTATTCTGGTGGAGATTGTCAGAGTAATATTGTGCTTTTGCATGTCTTGTTTTCCTTTTGGGAACCCAGTGACTTGGAATGGCGCTAAACAACAGTGCTAGTGCAAAAAATACATAAAAGTGGATTATAAGGTGTAACTAAAAAGATTCTCAACCTTCACAGGGAATGTGTACTGATTCCCTTACAAGTAATATGGATCCAGGGTAGGAAGGGAGCGATGGTATCAGGAACACCCAAAAAAGAAAAAAAGGGAAAAATAATGGTGCAGCAAGTAAACACAAAATGTGATTCTATGCCAGAATCTTGGCTCTAATAAAATGCCTACTTACAGCAAGTTTTCCTTTTGCACATGTTCCGCAGGCATCTGTAGTGATTAAGATCCTTAGTAGTGCCAGTTACTTTGTAGCTTTTCCACAAGGCATCCCTGAAATGGTAGAGCACTATAAGGTCAGTTGTAACCCATGGAAGGTGGCCCCCCCGTACTCTTATTCTGCATAGTGGAGCATGGGTATCACAGAGTTTTAAGAACTATGATTGGAAATACAGTAGTCGAGTGCAGAATCAGGGTCGGGAATTAAATCGATTCTGTACCAAGGGCAGTTGGTAAGGTCAGCCAGAAACTGTTGTGGTTTAAAGTTTCTAAATGTTCTAGTGAGGAGAACTTTAGGGCTTGATTGGGGTGGGGTTAAAGCAGATGTTTTAGCATTAATTATAGGCATGTTGCAGAGTTCTCCGCTAACTTTCGCTATGGGCGGGGGACCTGCTGGCTTGTCAGGGAGCCACTCCGTTAGAGGCTGCGGCTGGTAGTAGGAGTGCTGTAGCCCCGGAGCTCCGCGTCAGGCCGTCAAGGCAGGGGGCAGCCATCTTGCGCGACGCGAATGGGCTGGATGTTAGCGATGCATGCGCAATCCCAGAGTGCGGCAGCCATCTTGCCAAATGGCTCCGTATGGGACTACAAGTCCCAGCAGTCTTAGGGGCTGCGTGACACATGGGGCTGGATAGCCAATAGGTCTTTAGAAGAAGGAAAGATACATTTAGCATGCTAGGCACCTCATGCTCATTCGGGAGCAGGACGGCAAAAGAGCAGGTAGTGTGCAAGGAGCAGTGCTTCCCTGAACTAGTTGCACCAAGACTCGTGTCGCAATCCTCCTCCGGTGGCCGGATCAGTATCAGTTTGGACAAGCTATGTTTCATATACCCAATCCTGATATTATGGGGCATTGACTCCTCCCTGCCACTCTCCCATTGGCTGAAACGTCTGGTTGACGGGCCAATGGGGTACCGGTGCGGGGTATTTAAATGCTTGTTACCTGACCATTCTTTATTCCCTGATGAAGAAACCTTCATGGTTTCGAAACGCTTTGGAAGTGTGCTATTGACTTTCTGCCCCGTTATTGTATACTGATCCGGCCACCGGAGGAGGATTGCGATGCGAGTCTTGGTGCAACCCCCCCTGTGATGTCACTATCCAGAAGTGCTGGAACGGAGGACAGAAGGAAGAAACCAGCCATCGCGGAGATCCGCGGGACACGGCCGTTCTCACGTGAACCGCGGGTGTGCTGGACATTGCTCACATTTGAGTGGGGACTCTATAGGACTCCATACCTACCCATCCGGAACCTGGGAATCACGGACCAGCTCCATTACCAGTTGATGACATCTGATCCGGTCCACAGTGTTGGTGCATTGGTAACTTACCCCTGAAATGCTTATCTAAATTTTATTTGATGTACGCACAATACTTACCCTATTAATTTGTTGTCTTAATATACTTTTAATGCACTATGAGCGTTGTGCGCTGTGTCTTTTGTGTATTTGTCTGACTCTCTAGGGGGTGCTTTGGGCCATCCCCGGTATCACAGCTGCAGATGCTCCATCTTGTTTAAAACCTAAAAGGTCACGTAATACTTTATTTACCTTATCACTGTATTATCACTTCACGTGTGTGAATTGTGTAATAGTTGCGCACTGTTTCTCCACTTGTCACTGCAGGAGAGTCAGTGAAAGGGGGACTTGACTTTGAAACAGGATCCTTAGATTCAGTAATAGGGACATCAGACATTGAATCAGGAGTCTTAGAACCACCAAAGGTAACAGCACTTACTGCCGAGGAAACAGTGAGAGGTGTACTTGACCTTGAAACAGGAGCAATGGAGAATTCATCTTTTGGCTCCTGGAATGCAAGGTTAGCTTGCTGAAGCGGACGGGTAGGTGCCGATGAAGAATCAGCCGATGGTGCAAGAAGAGGATGGTTGGCCAGGATTTGCAAGCTGGAGGATGGAAGCAATTACAGTATCCCATGTAGTCAGGAAGGCGGAGTGCCTATCCAGGATTTGGCCCCAGAGGGACATCACCCTCCCTACCTCGGCGGGTCCATACAGTATGTGGCCTGAGCATTATGTGACGGTGCTCGTCTCCGACCAAGAAGTGGACCTGCAGGGCTGAGGTAGGGATGCAAATTAACCAACCAGAGCTCTGGAACAGAGTCCTGTTAGAGTATCTGTGGTCGGTAAGCAGGCAAAGGGTCAGGGCAGGCGGCAGTGGTGCAAAGTCCAGGCGACAGGCAAAAGGTCAGGGCAGGTGGAAGGCAGCAAGGTCGAGGTCATGGTCTGGGGTCAGCAACAGGGATTCCAAATGAACATGCTAGCCTCTGGAACAGGGAAGCTACAGGGATGGCTCACGTAAAAGAAAAGCTCAGCAACAGGCTAGCCTCGGGAACAGGAAAGGCTCACGAACAAGGAAGTCTCAGCTACTAGAACCCAAGGTGGCTAGGCACACAGGGAAACATATACAATGCTCAGGCAGGGGCTGGAAATCACTGGCTGCTATTTAAGCCATTGAACAGGTGCAGCCAATATAGCAGACTGCCAGTAATCAAAATGTCCACAACAGTCAGGTAAGGGCGGGTTTCAGCCAAAGCCTGGCTGGAACCCTTATATCAGCCACGTATTGCAGCAGAGAGGTCTGGATGGTCACTACCCCACAGGAGTGGAAGAAAACCTTGGGTAAGCCTTTGAAGTGGCAACTGGCAACTAGGTAGCTAGGATTCCCCATGTATTCCCTGTATTAAGCCCATTCTATACTGCATGTGGTCTTGCGCACGTGTGTGCCTGTGCGAATGCGCGTGCACGTGCTGCATGCTTTTCCCTGTTATAAAGCCGGAAGCTACAGTTACTGTGTATGTGTGTATATATACAGTGTTTGACAAATCACCCAAAAATCTACTCGCCCAACCAAAAAATCTACTCGCCACCTAGTCCAGCCCCCAACCCCGCCCCTAGTTCCGCCCCCAACCCTAGTCCCGCCCCCAAACCCGCTTTAAAATAAAATATATAAATAAAATACATTTAATAAATTCCTAGTCAGAACAACATTAGTTTTTGACATAAATGTATTTATTGTATTACATTACACGACAATTAGTCCTTGTTACGTGTGTGTGTGTGCTTAAATGTCGGATCTAGAAATAAAAGCCCGGTGTGAATGACTAGTTTCCTGAACCCCTTAACCAGTATCTGGATGTCCCCGCTTCTCAATATCTAAAGCAGCAATCCCGCCTGGGATCTTACCTGATCCGCAGTCCCTCAATGTCCAGGTACCCGCATTCCCGCAATGTTATACATTGGAGGGGAGGGTTTCCCTACCTGTCTTCTGGGTTAGGAGGGATTCCGATGTCTTCTGTGTGAAGCTCGAGAGTTAGATCTGGAGGAAAGCAGTGTAGGTTATTTCGGTGTAGTATAGGGCAGTTAAGATATATAGGGTAAATAAGAGATCCAGAGAGTGGGGGAGAGAGAGAGAGAGAGTGTGGGGGGGGGGGGAGAGAGAGAGAGAGAGTGTGGGGGGGAGAGAGAGAGAGTGTGGGGGAGAGAGAGAGAGAGAGTGTGGGGGGAGATAGAGAGAGTGTGGGGGGGAGAGAGAGAGAGTGTGGTAGAGAGAGAGAGAAAGTGTGGGGGAGAGAGAGAGTGTGGGGGAGACAGAGAGTGTGGGGGAGAGAGAGAGAGTGCGGGGGAAGAGAGAGTGTGGGGGAGAGAGAGTGAGGGAGAGAGAGAGAGTGTGGGGGGGAGAGAGAGTGAGAGAGAGAGTGAGTGGGGGAAGAGAGAGTGAGTGGGGGGAAGAGAGTGTGGGGGGAAGATTGTGTGGGGAAAGAGAGGGAGAGTGTGGGGGGGAGAGAGAGAGAGAGTGTGGGCGGGAGAGAGAGTGTGGGGGGGAGAGAGAGCGTGTGGGGGGGAGAGAGCGTGTGGGGGGGAGAGAGAGCGTGTGGGGGGGAGAGAGAGTGTGGGGGGAGAGAGAGTGTGGGGAGAGAGAGAGTGTGAGGGGAGAGATTGTGAGGCGAGAGAGTGTGGGGGGAGAGAGTGTGGGGGGAGAGAGTGTGGGGGAGAGAGAGAGTGTGGGGGGGGGGAGAGAGAGTGTGGGGGGAAGAGAGAGTGAGTGTTGGGGGGAAAGAGAGTTAGTGGGGGGAAGAGAGAGAGAGTGTGGGGGGAAGAGAGAGAGTGGGGGAGAAGAGAGAGAGTGGGGGAGAAGAGAGAGAGTGGGGGAGGAAGAGAGAGAGTGGGGGAGGAACAGAGAGAGAGAGTGGGAGAGAGAGAGAGAGAGAACGAGAGTGGGGGAGAGAGAGAGTGGGGTGGAGAGAGAGAGTGGGTGGGAGAGAGAGAGAGTGGGGGGGAGAGAGAGAGAGAGTATGGGGGGGATAGAGAGAGAGTGTGGGGGGAGAGAGAGAAAGTGTGTGGGGGGATAGAGAGAGTGGGGGGGAGAGAGACAGAGAGTGTGGGGGAGAGAGAGAGTGTGGGGAGAGAGAGAGTGTGTGGGGGAGAGAGAGAGTGTGGGGGAGAGAGAGAGAGTGTGTGGGGGGAGAGAGAGAGAGTGGGGGAGAGAGAGTGTGGGGGAGAGAGAGAGTGTGGGGGAGAGAGAGAGAGTGTGTGGGGGGAGAGAGAGAGAGTGGGGGAGAGAGAGTGTGGGGGAGAGAGAGAGTGTGGGGGAGAGAGAGAGAGTATGGGGGGGAGACACAGAGGGGAGGAACGGTGGGTGACTGACGGGGGGGATGACTGACTGGGGGGGGTGACTGACTGGGGGGGTGACTGACTGGGGGGGGTGACTGACTGGGGGGGGTGACTGACTGGGGGGGTGACTGACTGGGGGGGGTGACTGACTGGGGGGGGTGACTTAGTGGGGTGGGTGACTTAGTGGGGGGGGTGACTGACTGGGGGGGTGACTGACTGGGGGGGGTGACTGACTGGGGGGGGGGTGACTGACTGGGGGGGTGACTGACTGGGGGGGTAACTGCCTGGGGGTGGGTGACTGACTGGGGGGGGTGACTTACTGGGGGGGGGTGACAGACTGGGGGGGTGACTGACTGGGCGGTACCTCTTGTGTAACACACATGCACATACTTCCACACACACACACACACACACACACACACACACACACACACACACACACACACACACACACACACACACACACACACACACACACACACACACACACACACACACACACACACACAAGGAAAAGCCGCGACTAGCACCACGCTCCTCCCCCACCCACCCGCGCCCATCTCCCGCTCGTGGGTGGGTGGGAGGCACGTGGCGAGGTATCCCCCAGCGGGCGCCCCAGGGGACAGTCAGCTTCTTCCCCCCCTGACCGCGGCGGCATGAAGCTCATGGGGGGGCAGGCCGACATCCCCCCCACCTCATGCTGTGGCTGCGCCATCATGAAGCTAGCTGGCGCATGGGAGGCACGTGGTGAGGGGTGAGGGCCGAGGCCCCCGCACGCCAACCGGGCTGCAGCAGTGGGGACCTCCCACCCCCGGGCAGCGATCGGTGGATCGAGGGGAAGGGGACAGGAGCAGGAGGAGGGGAAGGGGACAGGAGCAGGGGACAGGAGGAGGGGAAGGGGACAGGAGCAGGGGACAGGAGAGCTGCCGCGGTGGGGAGTAGGGAGCCATGTGGGGACCAGGGGGATCGCAGGGAAGGAGCAGAGGGGCCGCAGCATGGCGAGTACTTACCCTCCAACAGATGTCCAGGCAGAAAGAATGGCCGCTCGTTGGGGGCGGGCTCATATAGAGTCAGGTAGGGGGAGTTTTTATTTTTTAATTTTTTTAGCGCGAGCAGGGAAATTTAAAAAAACAAAAACACGTGTGCTGATTGGGCCAATATTTACTCGCCCAGGGGTTAAATCCACACACTCCGGGCGTGTAAATGTATAGGATTGTCGAACACTGTATATATATATATATATATATATATATATATATATGTGTGTGTGTGTGTGTGTGTGTGTGTGTGTGTGTGTGTGTGTGTGTGTGTCTGTGTGTGTGTGTGTGTACGCATGGGTTGTGTGAGTGAAGAAAGTCTTAAATAAGATTTTTTTAAAGAAAAAAAAAGTTTAATAAATATTTTTTATTTTATTTGTGCACTCATTGACACACACACACACACACACACACACACACACACACACACACACACACACACACACACACACACACACACACACACACACACACACACACACACACACACACACACACACACACACACACACACACACACTCACATTCACACACATATATACATTTGAGTGCCGGAAGCGGCGCAAAATCATCCTTCCCACCGCCTTCGCCGCTGTCTGTCGGCTCCTCGCCATGCGACCCCTGTATAGAAGGGCTGGTTGACTTCAGCCATCTATAACTGCCGTGCGCGTGCATGGCGTAGCACGCCCCGGCACTATAGAACCAGCCTAAGGGAGTGTAAGCTCTGATTCTGATTTGTGTTGTGTTTGCTGGCTCCTGGCAGAATAAATACTCTTTATTGAACTGCTTTGTCCTGTCTGGTGCCTTGATGCAGAGAGGTCAAGGAGAACTAAGATCGAAAAGTCACCTCTGTCTCTTGCCATCAGATTATTTAGCGCATGAACGAAATCTGTTTCAGTATTATGCTGTTGTAAAGATCCATGAATTGCACGCTCCCCACTTACCCCAGGCTGCGACCAGGTGCTCCGCCTCCTGCAGCACGTCATGTGCGCCAGCCACTACCAGCCACTGTATTACGAGCGCGCGCATCCCGCACGGAGGTAAATACTGTATCTTCTGGCCCCGCCTCCAGGTTGTGCCCACGCACTGACGTCATTCGCGTGCGGCGCTCTCTCAGCGCACGCAAGTACAGAATCACAAGCAATCGTCAGGGATCCTTCCCACACCTGTCTCCTGCACCGGATCTTCCAATCGCAGCCATTGCTGCTGACGCGCCTCCACTCTGCTGCCTACTCATCGGCTCCTGTTTCCCTTATATGCTCAGCCTGCCCTCTGACACATTGGCTGAGCATAAACCTTTGTATGTTGTGAAGTGTTCACTGCTACCCTTGCCTCCACTGTCTTGTCTTGCATCTTGGTTCCTAGCTCTCTGTTCTTGACCTTGGCTATCTCTCTGGACTCCGCTCTTCTATACTCCTGATCCCGGCTACTAATGATGATCCGTATCTCTCCAACCCCGACCTCGGCAAAGTACCATGACAATCCGCATCTCACCAATCCTGACCACGGCGAAAGTACTTGCAACGAACCGCACCTCTCCAACCTCAAACTCGGCAAGTATCTTGACTATCCTTACTTCTCCAAACCCGACCCGGCTACCTCGACCAATCTACACTCCAGACACGCCCCCGCGGCTGTGGGTGGTGTTATATATCTATCCCCACCTCGGCCCTGCGGTCACTCCTTGTTTGTGGTGAGCACTCCGTTACAGCTGTCTTCTGCATCCTGAATAGAATGGGTAAAAAATATCATGGGTTGATAGATGGATTTCCAGTGTGGTTGCCACAACTTTCTTAATAATCTTGCCTAGGAAAGGAAGGTTTGGTATAGGCCTGTAATGAGCCATGCAATCTGGGTCTAATGAAGGCTTTTTTTAGAAGAGGTATGATGAGTACCAAGCTCCTTAACCTGTTTTGGGCTTTATAAACTTGTTGGTTTGTATTTATCTGGATGGTATGTCCAGTGTAATGGGATAATTAAAGGTACACATTCTTTCATCCACGGACAAGCAAATAATTTGCAATTAAAACAATTGTAAATTGGCAAACAGATTATGTGGTATATCTATTTAAGTGTCCCTCTGAGATTAATTATGTAGCGATACCTCTAAAGCATTCACTCAACGGATAAGTGAACATAAAAGCCTTATTAGGCATCAATCATAATTACCACCAGTTGCAAGACACTTTTAGGAACATAAACACGCAATTAGTCAGCTTACATATCAAATCATTGAACGTCTTTTCTCCTCCAAGACGGGAAGGTGATAGACACAAACATCTTTAGCAACGTGAATTATTTTGGATAGATAAATGGGCTGCCATTTCTATGTCCCTGTAGGAGATGTATGCAGACATTTAAACCAGGAGGCTGCATCTCGAGAATAAATGTAGGCTTTATTCCACCCCAAAGCTTTAACAACAAAAATAGAGGCTTTCCTAGCAAGAAAATGCAGCAACACAAATCATCTGTGCAGGTACCTGGTGTCCCTATGCATAAAGGACACACACCTGTGGTCTGCACGGCTCAGCCATCCTAGCACAAAGTCCAGGGGTCCTGAGGCCAATCCAGCAGCATAAAGTCCAGGGTTTTCAGTGACCAAAGTTTCTCTGTATCAAGGTCTCGCAGCTACAGTCGGGATGTCAAGGTGACCCTCTGTATCAAGGACATATACATGCGGTCTGCACGTCCTGGTGTCCCTAGGTAGCATAGACACTTCCCTTTCCTGCCTTTTAAAATATTGTTACACTCAGGTGGGCTCATTAGTAGCCCTGCCTTCCTCCAGACGGGGAACTACTACCTGGCCCACACCCAACAACTCTATTTGTTGGTAACAGGCTTGCCCCTGTTATAGTTCCCAAATGGATTAAATGAAGAAAATTTTGTTTTTTTTGTTTTTTTGTAAGACACAATTATAGTTTATTAGACTAATAGGTAAATAATGTAATCATTGAATTTGGCCTACAGTATGTGATGTGTTGTTATAGATCTACGTTTGCCTGATATTGTGGTATGGGATTTAAGGTATAAACCTAATTTTTATGTAGCGTTTGTTTATTGTTTTTTGTTGGTATTAATTGTGTATTTGTATCTGTTTAGATTTTGATTCAGATTCAAACGTTACAGAATTGTGAAGTAATTGCTGTATATTTTTATAGTTCACTTCACTGTCAAGATGAAGATCTCAGATTGTTTGACTATTTCTATATTGTTTTGTTTGTATTATTATTATTAGTTGATTATTATTATTATTATTATTATTATTATTATTATGCCGCCTTGTCCCTTATGGCCACAAATTATTCTGTAAATGATCATCATAAGAACTGGTACTCAAAAGTAATGTAATACATACAGTACAGTATGTTAAAAATGTTTCTCGGCTATTTGCAATTTCAGCTAAGGTATTGAACAACAGTATGTGCAGAACATCTGTAGCAATTAGCAGCTAACAAAAGGTAAAAATAAATATGAAGTATGTTATTGCTAATTTAAATTGTTTTAGCTTGTTAATGATTGTTTGTTACTTCATGCAAGAAAGAGTCCGCTTTATTGCTATTTATATGCCTAGTCCTCAGGCAGAGTATTCAAAAGTTATTTTTTCTTTGTTTGCATTTGCCTTTCTTGGGTGGGAGAGGAAACAATTTCTTTCCATTTGCACGCAAAGAGGTTAGCATTAAAGATCAGTTAAAGGAACTTGTCAGGATCCTGCATGCTAGCTTATCATCACATAGTATGTGAGCATTTTTCCTGCAAATTCAATATACAGTGGGGACTATGGCCCCGGTTTGACATGCCGTGAAGCTGTATCCCTCTTGCATGATGAAATGAATGGAGTTGACATTTTCTAGAGTTATGCCTCGTCCAGGGTGACGCTGAGCGGGCGCTCCAGCTTGCGCTGTCCGCGATGAAACATATTGCTAGCGTGTGCCCATGCATGCACGGCGCTTAGCTGCTTGTAGAGCAAGCAAATTTGATTTGCGCGCTCGCTGGTGCGTCACGTGAGCGGCTCGCCCAATGAGGACGAACCAGCTCCGTGATGTCATGGCCACGCCTCCTGACATGCCCCCCACACGCGCAACTAGCGGCCACAAATCGCCTGGCAGAGCGTGTGACGTCATCGCGCACGAGCACCAGCGTGCTCGCTCCCTGCCTGGCCGCAGCCTTATAGGTTCATAGCTTCATAGGATATTTCATGGGATCCTGTGTAGTAATCACCAATGTTTCACGGCAAATACCGATTGTCGTACAGGAATATTCTTTATCACTTGTGCCTTTTTAGGTTAAAGCAATATTTTACATCCTAGTCACATTCTTCATAGTAAAGTCCTTCAGGTGTTTTCCATTTAAGGCAAACTACTGTATTCTGTCCTGTGTTTCCGGGGGCTCAGTAAACTTTAGAAGTAAAGAAGTATTGAGGCTCTACGGTTTTATTAGCTAGAAGAATATCCAATGCTTTGGCCGTCTAGGCAGCCTTTGTCAAAGATTGCATAGGCTGTCTAGACCTCCGAAACGTTGGGTATTATTTTGGCCTATAAATTAGTTTTTGTAAAAAACATAGAGCCTCAATACGTGTTTACTTCAGGATTACTGCAACGGAGAGCAGCGGGTCTTCCCCTGTGGTTGAGAGCACCGGTATAAGTATTAGCAGTTCTATATATTGTATGGTGAGCAACATATACATTTGTTGCTAGTAAACTTTGACACGCTGCTAAACTCATTCCCTTCTTTCATGCAATGGTAGTCTTCTTTAAATCTCTGATTAGATTTATTTGAATGATTGGCTCAGTGAGTAAAGACACTGACTGATACTGAGTTTGAGGCCTGGTTCAATTCCAGTGTCGGCTCCTTGTGACCTTGGGCAAGTCACTTTATCTCCCTGTGCCTCAGGTACAAATAACATAGATTGTAAGCTCCACAGGGCAGGGACCTGTGCCTGCAAAATGTCTCTGTAAAGCGCTATGTAAAACCAGCAGTGCTATACAAGAACATGCTATTATTATTATTTACAAGAACAAACAAACAAATATAAAGGGAAAACATTCCAAAACGTATGGTAAAAAACAATACTATCTCTAGGGGGGCAGGGGTGAGAAAAGCCACAGATTGCAAGAGTTGAGAGTACAAACTGCTATAGCACTGACCAAGAGTGATAAATCAGGAAACACACCCTAGACGCAGGAAGAGAGTAAGGTATAAACAAGACCCCAGTGGTCTGGGCAGAATAGTTGCTGATGGGAACATACTGATGGACAGCGCTAATGAAAAGATACATAGAAGCTGAGGGAACAGGGAAGAGGAAGAACTGGAGTACAGTTTACTAAGCAACAATAGGAGCAGAAAAACACAGATCTGGAGACAACACACTACCCGTCTGTATCAATAGATACCACTATAATAACATACTGTATGTGGAACATATAATAAAACATACAGTAAAACATTAACTGTAAGTCCATAGATCATATTACATCTGTGGTGCCAGCCAGGTCCACCGGGTCTCCAAAGTTGCAGGTGCAGCAATCAAGGGTGGCTTGGTGCTCCTTGATGTCTTTTCAGGAGCCATAGATGGGTGTGGGGCCAACAAATAGCAGTAGGAACACCAGGTGATGGTATCCAAAGTCTTTACAGTCCCAAACCTTCCTTGATCAAGGGGTTAAATTAATTTTCTAGAGTCCAGATGAGACTCGTGGATGGTGTTTGCAATGAATCTGATAAAGGTTCTGGTTTTGATAATTGCGGAGACTTTGACCATAAACATTTGGAGAGTCAAGTTGAACTGACCTCCAGGATCATGGAAGCTGATTCATTCCAGCTTGTTGCTAACATATACAGTATGTAGAATGTTGGTATAGTGTGCTCAGGTTGTGGTGCCAACTTAGCCTTGCCAAGGATGGATCTGATATGCTGCTCTCCACTTGCATATGTAAATTTTAAGTAAGCTACTGCTTTCGTAGAAGCATCTGAAAAAATGCAAATGTATTTTCTTCGTGTAGTGGTTATGAGGCTTCATGTGGTTGGCAACCACACTGAAGTTCCTGGGACCTTCTTGATTCCTGGCAATTACTTTCCTCACACAATGGCCATACTGGTTACTATAAAAAAGGTAGGACTTCTTCTAGGATGTAGGCAGAGCATGGTTTTGTGTTTGTTCCTGTTAGATTCCAGCATGTTCCTGTTTGTTAGCATCCAGCCTTAACCCCTTCCTGTGACCCACAACACCAATCAACTGCCACGTGCCTAGAGGCAGAGGCCTCTACCATGACTCTGATATACTCATTCAAGTCTCTCAGTTCAGGACAGATGAATTTATATCCTGCCTGAGCTCTGCTGGTCCACTTCCTGTTATGAGACAAGCATCGTTACATTATGATCTGGCAAACATAGATCCTGTTTAGGTAGAGAGGTCTGTTTCCTCCAAAGGCAGCTTCTAGGAAGCTATGCATTTTGATCAAGACCAATAACTGGCCCTAATAACATTATTTTCTGAACACCATTGCTGCCTGACTGGATACCCTCCAGATAGTACCAAACCCTGCAACATTCACACTTGCGGCTCCTCCAGGCCTTCTGGAACCTTGTATAGCTGCCCCTCTGTGCTATGGAGGAGACCCTGCGGCTTGCAGGGGATTCCTAAACCAGTGCTCTCTCCAGTTCGAGCTCCAGCCATCCATGTTTGCTACTCATTGGACAAGGGTGGCATACATAATCTCCCTGCTCTTCGATGAGGCCAATGCATGGGCATCTCCAATGTGGGAGAGCGCTCCTCCCCTAGTGAATGATTCTACAACTTTCATCCAGGCCTTTCAGAAGGTCTTTGATGCCCCAGGATGGTTATCCTCCACCTCCACTTTGCATTTATCAGGGTACACCCTCTGTGGGAAAATACGTCATAAAAGTTTGGACCAAACCTTTCTGAGGCGGGTTGAAATAACAAGTCTCTAGGGGCCATCTCCTGGCAGGGGTTATCTGAATGTCTGCAGGATGAACTGGCTTGCCAAAATGTGCCAACTGATTTGGAGGATTGAATTGCTCGGTGTATATGCATGGACCTGCGAATTTGAGAGTGCCAAGCTGAGTGAGAATAATCTCACAGAATATCCTGGGAGACCAGAACTCTTTCATGGGATAAAGCACTAGACAGGATACAGAGATAAAATAAAAGTATATTTATTCGGGCCAGAGCCAGCGGACACAACACAATATCACCGACAGAGCTATACTCACTCCACACAGGGAATACATGTGGAATCCTTGCAGTCCTAGGTGCTTGGTACCCTCAAAATAGCTTACCCCCCACTCCTGTCGGGGACCAGGAATTTCAGGCAGTGCTGGCTGCAAGATGCAGGCAGGCACGTTTAAATCTCCCACTCTGCATAGCAGGCAGCTTCGATTTGGGATGTGTCTCTGGCACAAACTCAGAGCACACCACTGAGTCCATACCCATGCTAGCCTCAGCAAGGTCTGTGGACTTAAGATCGGCCTCCCCTTTTCTAGTTTGCCCGTCTCCCTAGGAAATGAAGGAGAACAGGACAGCATCCAACCACAGCGCAGATGCTGTGTGGGCCAATCCGGGCTGGGGTGTGTGACGGGGAGGCGGAGGCAAGGAGGGTGGACATTATAAATCAACCAATGAGAACAGCGCCTACCTGCCCATGATTTCAATGCTGACCTGCTATCTCTTGATCAGATAGGCTCCACTTATCGGATCAACATCTTCCAGATAGGAGACTGGCCCATTCCTACTCTTCTTTTTTTGTCCTCAACCCCTTTGTGGAACCAGCTAAAACCTGATCTCTGGGCGTGTAAGCTTGGCAAGTGTATTACCAGCCTAGCATGCCCAGGGAACAAAGAAATACAAGCACAAATACATTTCACAGAAAATAAAGGTTTACACATATACATACATTCACCTAATAAATTTGGCCAGGAGAGTCACAATAGGATGTACAGTATATACAGGGCAACCATGTATATTCACCCAGACGATAGGGCAATGGCTGGGCATCACTTTTATTGTAAGAGCCTCATTGCCCATATGGTCACACAGAACATCTACAATTCTTCCCACACACCAATTCCTACCCTCCTCGAGGGTACCTTCAGCTGAAGAAGAGCCCATGCAATTAGCTGGTATGAGGTTGTCCGAAGAGGAGAAGCACCACAGATGTAATAACGGTCTCTGTCTATACTGTAGGGTTAGAGGACATTTCAATTGGAGTTGTCCTGCTAAGTCGAGAGACTCCAGTGTCTAGAGAACGTGGAGGAATCACCACTAGGCATTTCAGTTATTTCTCTTTCAAGTGACTGATTCAATCTCACTCTTAGTGCGTGTCTCTTACAGACAGGTGCAGCCCAGTAGGATTCACACAGTGCGAGTTCCATTCAAATGCAGGGACCACTGCTGTGTTAATCTGATGGGCCATTATAACCTGCTATGGACTGCCCTGAGGTGTGCCCCCGATTTTTTTTAATGTGCTCTAGAATTTCCAGCGGATGCTGGGCCATAAGGAAAGATTCCACCTGTAGCTGTGGCAGCTGGTAGTGGGAGACAATATCATCTGCAGCAGCAGATGTAAAATCTTTACTACTCTGATGTAAAGATATCTTTGTAAATGTCAGTGGTATGACTTTGTTTCTCTTTTTTTGCCAAGCCATTCTTTCACATAGAAGTACTAAGGACATGGTTTGAAGAAAGATGTGCATCCATTCACTAATATGTTGATTTTTAAGGCATCGACATTGTAAGGTCTATACACTTTGTCAATGCACACTTCGCCCACTATTACCTTTCCCAAAACAAGTCTTTAGGCATACGGGGTATTATGGGATCCATTGCGCTGTTCGTGTAATTTATGTACCCTCAAGATATCGCTTCGTAGCATTAGTAAGATCTGAACATTATATTCAAATGGTGGGATAAAATAAACTATTCCCGTGAGGTGAGGCTCTCCTCCCTGTTGTTTCTATCAGTCCTGCACATTTTCTGAGCGTGTAGGGAGAAGAGTTGTCTTGTATGTTGTATAAGTCAAAGAACTCTGACTTGACTAATAATAAGTTGCTTTGATCATAGAGGATGTCGTACATTCTTGTTTCCCTTTCTGGTTGTCCCTTTGGGTGGACTGAGACAAAACATATAGTTTCTTGGAGCAGGATCTCCAATCACGTTCTTCTCCAGAAACCTCGGTGCACTTGGCTGTGACTGATGGTGGTGATATTTTCTCTTCTCCCTCCTACCCGCCATGCTTTGTCACAGGGTTAGAGGTCTTGAGTTTGTTAGGTTTAAATGTTTCTGGATGTAAAGCTGCTACATGCTTGTTACTATCACACACTGCTCATTTGAAAACTTCTTTGCAGTCTCTGAAGCGGTGACTTGTGGAAATGCAGCATTTAAAGCAAACTCCAAGTTCTTTGGGTAAGCTCCTACATGGCTCTATGGGCTTCATTTTAAAAGTCAGTACGCTTGTTAAGTGGGTGTGGTTTCTTGTATATGGGACATTCTCTTTCTGGGTCCCCAATTTTATTGCTTGTAGCAATAGGATGGTTAGGACGTGAATGCTTTGTTGGAAAAACGTCTGTCTTGTCAACCTAAGATAGATGTTCTAGTCTTACCTATATTGTGACTTATCTTTCATTGTTTAAGTACAGTAGCTTGTACTTGACACAGTTGATGTACCTACAGTAGGGCGTAGCTATGATAATATATTTATTTTGGATAATGATCCATGAAAAGAAAAAAAGGAGGAAAGATTACTTGTTTCTCTTTTATGTATTTTGAACCCTGTGAGATCCATCTTTCTTTATGGTTAAGTGGCAGTTTCTTCAGGATGAGTCTTACTACATGCACGTTGTCTAGAAAGTTGGGACATGACAGAAATGTATCAACCTTTGCAGACCAATTCTAGCAGCAGATTGCTAAACTCTCGTAACCTTAGATTGTCTTTGCCTGAGATTTTAAGAAAGTTTTCAATCCTCTCAAAGAGTGAATCTTCCATTACCTCTGGGCTTCTGTAGCACACCTCTAGTCTTTGCCATACTGCATTCAGTCCTACTTGAGGGCAATTCACATGTACTGACCTGAGTCTCTTCACTTACTCTGAAGTCTCTTTCCCCAACCATTTGGTAGAAGGTCAAGTTCTTTATTTGCAG
>NC_134486.1:114463413-114470913 GCF_040206685.1 Ascaphus truei | reverse complement strand
AAAGAGGTACTACAGTTGCAAAACATAATATATAAGTGCTAGTACCACAGCATATATTACTCTCAAATAAGGGGGAAAAAAGGTCAGACAAGCATTGAATTAGTTGACACCACTGTTGTTAAAACAACTGTGATAGAGTATAAAACAGAAGCAATTGAAAACTGGATAATACATACAAATGTGCATCAGGGATAACAGTGGCAAGGGGTATATCTCTGGTTATTCTCATAACAGAAGGTTTCTCATCTGCCATGACCCTAACCTTTGTTGAACACATAGAGTGTCTAAGTATAATTTCATATTATCGTCCAAAGATAAATCCCTGCAAATATAACATGAATGATATTCTCTAAAGAAGACATAACTCTTGTCACACATATTTACATTAATGATTCGTAACTTTGAAATAGATGGTAGATAGTTCCTTAGGAATCTATATTGAGCAATCCCAGTTTGTAATAGGGTACACGATATGTACCCCAATCATTCCTCAAATATGGGTTAGATATGATGTCGTCCTTGGAGTTTTTGAGTCTCTGGATAGAGATATATGGTATATAGTCTCTCTTGACTCCACCTATGTACAGAAAGTCAAAACGATGACATATAGTCCCCGAATAGAGTGTAAGAATGATCAGTTTGTTGATCTCTAAATAGAGATATATGATGTTATTCCTCTCCTAATTCAACATGTAAACAGGTAGTCCTTCCAGTGTTGTCCAATCTGAGGATAAGATGTAGATGTATTGAACTTGGCTTTCAGGCTCAATGTGTAGATTCACGACCCTGTACACAGGAAATATGGTCCCCGGATGAAGTATAAGTCAAATCCAAGCTTCTGATGGCCTTGTGTTGTTCAAACCCAGGACTCTGTGGATAAACAGGGAGAAGAGGGAGAGGGGAGAGAGAGGGAGGTGTATGAGATTCTCATCATATCGAATCTGTATATAAGCATAACTAGGTACAGAAAAGTATGTCAGATTGAGAGGTTGTTATCTCGCCTATAAGAACATGGAGAAGCCCAGGTAGTCGTTAAGGCCCCGTGATATCATTGAGTCCATTTGGACAATCCACCTGGACTCCCTACGTAAAAGTGCCCTCTCTAAGTCACCACCTCTAAGCCCTAGGCTTACCTTCTCTATTGCAAATGCCTGTAGGAGGTTGAAGTCTGATGCATGTGTCAGAAAGAAGTGCCGGGCTACCGAGGTAATTTTCTTGAAAGCCTGGAGGTCTTTTGGTGCATTTTTAATGTTCCTCACGTGTTCGAGGACTCTAAACCTTAGTTCACGTGTGGTCATCCCAATATAGGGAAGCCCACAGGGACAAGTAATGCAGTAGATAACACCCTTTGATTTACACCCAAGACATTCTTTGATTTTAAAAGTATTAGTCTTGTTGAAATCAGTAAACACATCTGTCTGACACATGTATCGACAGGCGGGGCAGTTTTTACATTTAAAAAAGCCCTTCTTTCTGGCTGTTGAGAGGAAGGTTTCATTTGTGGTGGGGACAAAATGACTGGTCACAAGTTTGTCCCTAAGGTTGGGGGATTTACGGCTGGTCATAGTGATTTTCTCACCCAGTATCTTCTTGAGATCTGGGTCAGTCATAAGAATGTTCCAGTGACTTTGGAGTGTTTGGCGTAACAGATGCCACTGTTTGTTGTATGTTCCTATAAAACGGATTTGGTGATCTGATGTATTTTTTGCTTTAGGACACAGAAGTGTCTCTCTGGGGGTATCTAAAGCTTTCCTATAACCCCTCTCCACACATCGATTGCTGTACCCTCTCTGACTGAATCTTTCCCTCATCTCTCCTGCCCTTTCGGTGAAGCCTCTCTCTGTGGATACATTGCGTTTAAGACGCAGAAATTCGCTTTTGGGGATAACCTTAATTTGGTGTTCCGGTGAAAGCTGGATGCATGAAGTATGGCGTTTGTAGCTGTTTTTTTGCGGAAAATGTCGGTGTGGAGTGTGCCGTCTGGCCCCAAATTAATAAAGAGATTCAAAAACTCCACCTGTGTTTTACTGCAACTGAAAGTAAGTTTTATATTCATCGTTGTGATTGAGAGCATCGACGAAGCCCTTGAACCCCGCGGCAGTTCCCTGCCAGAGGATCAGCACATCGTCGATGTATCTCAACCACAACAACACGTGTTGAGTAAAGTCTGCATTCTCCTCAGAAAACACAATTTCCTGTTCCCACCAGCCCAGGAAGAGGTTAGCATAGGAGGGTGCACACGTAGCACCCATTGCAGTACCTCTCCTCTGCAGATAGTACCTATTCCTGAAGATAAAGTAATTATGCGTGAGGATAAACCTCAATAGCTTCAGGATAAGGTCCATCAATCCAGCGGAGACGTTCTGCATAGACAAATAGAACTGTGTGGCGCGCAGACCATCTTCATGATCTATACAAGTATAAAGAGACTCCACATCACAGGTCGCGAGAAGTGTATTCTCATCGACCGTGATGTGGGCCAAGCGCGCCAACACATCCATTGTGTCTCTAATGTAAGATGGCAGCGTCTTCACTGAAAATTGCAGAAAAGAGTCTGGAAATGGGTTCGCACAACCCCCCTATGCCTGACACAATGGGCCTTCCCGGGGGGTGGGTGGGGTTCTTGTGCACTTTGGGTAACAGGTAGAATGTGGGAACTCTAGGAAATTTTAAAGTAAGGGCCTGACAGTTACGATCTGTAATATACTCATCTAACACCGCAGACCTCAGTATAAGATCAATCTCTGCTTTATAGCGGATTGTAGGGTCTGAGGCAATTTCCGTATAGCATACACTGTTTTTTAGTTGTTTATATGCTTCTCTTTCATACATCACCTCAGGCCAGATGACTATGTTGCCGCCTTTGTCACTGGGTTTGATGACTATATCCCGCATGGCCTGGAGTTCCTTTATCGCCATCGACTCTGTTCTTGTGAGGTTGGCGTCATCCATCTTGGTCTTTATCTTCTTGAAATCCTCCATAACCAATTTCAAATATACTTCCACTGGTGGGCAGGTCTGCCATGGGGGGCAGAATGTCGACTGGGGCTTCAACTGTGATAGAATGTCCTTTTCTTCTATCTGCATAATTCCTTGGTCCTCCAATAGGGATTCTAATTCTTGTAGATGAAAGTAATCTTCCTGATCACGGTCAAATTTATTTTTCTTAAATGCAATAAGATCCTTTTCAAATTTATCTAGATCTTTCTCAATACGTTTGAATTGGCTAACTTCTGTCTCAGTAAGTTCTTTCTCAATTGCTTCAATTTCTGTGGTGAGCTCCCTCACATGGGCCTGATCATGTTCTATCAATATTTTTAGTAATACAAAGGAGAAGGTACTAAGACTTTCTTCCCACTTGTTTTTGAGTGAAATATCAGTAAATTCAAATGAGGGAAAGGTTTGAACCCTTAAACCCCTAGGTATAAACTGGTATAGTAAATATTTCTCTAGTGCAGCCTTGTTCCACCACGACCGTAATCGTTTTTGGGATAGTTGTTTCAAGACTTTAATCTTATCACCACTCCCTGTTGTTTGTAAGGCTGGGTTTTGAGAAATTTCTGATGTGTTGATATTAAATGCCTCATTTGCATAAGCACGACGGCGCTCCTCACTAGCCACAAAATCCATTAAAATAAGTTCTGTAAAGACAACAGCTGAATAGCTCTAAGTCAAGGGAGCAGGGGTCTAGAAACTAACAAGGTTAGTACAATAGATCATTTGTATGTATGTATGTATGTCTTTATTTGTATAGCGCCATAAAATGTACATAGCGCTTCACAGTAGTAATACATGTCATATAAATAGCAAATATAAATAACACATCATGGGAATAAGTGCTTCAGACATACTGTAAAAGTAACATTAAGGAAGGAGTCCCTGCTCCGAGGAGCTTACAATCTAATTGGTAGGTAGGGAGAACGTACAGAGACAGTAGGAGGGAATACTAGTAAGTGCGTCTGCAGGAGGCCAAGCTTTGTGTCATGTGTCCATGATTATCCAGTGCTACTCATATGCTTCTTTAAGCAGATGTGTCTTAAGGTGGGTCTTAAAGGTGGATAGCGAGGGGGCTAGTCGGGTATTGAGGGGAAGAGCATTCCAGAGGTGTGGGGCAGAAAGTGAGAAAGGTTTAAGGCGGGAGAGAGCTTTAGATACAAAGGGGGTAGAAAGAAGACATCCTTGAGAAGAACGCAAGAGTCGTGATGGTGCATAGCGAGAAATTAGGGCTGAGATGTAATGAGGGGCAGAAGAATGTAAAGCTTTAAAAGTGAGCAGTAGAATTGAGTGTGAGATACGCGATTTAATCGGAAGCCAGGAGAGTGATTTCAGCAGGGGAGACGCTGAGACAGATTTAGGAAAGAGTAGAGTGATTCTGGCAGCAGTGTTTAGGATAGATTGTAGGGGAGACAGGTGAGAGGTAGGAAGGCCGGACAGCAGGAGGTTGCAGTAATCGAGACGTGAGAGTATGAGGGCCTGAGTCAGAGTTTTAGCAGTTGAGTAACAGAGGAAAGGGCGTATCTTTGTGATATTGCGGAGGAAAAAGCGACAAGTTTTAGAAACGTTTTGAATATGAGAGGAGAATGAGAGAGAGGAATCAAGTGTGACCCCTAGGCAGCGTGCTTGGGCTACTGGGTGAATGATCGTATTTCCAATAGCAATGTGGAAGGATGTAGTAGGGCCAGGTTTGGGAGGTAGTATAAGGAGCTCTGTTTTTGCCATGTTAAGTTTCAGTCGGCGGATGGCCATCCAGGATGATATTCCAGAGAGGCATTCAGAAACTTTGGTCTGTATAGCAGGTGTAAGGTCAGGGGTTGAAAGGTAAATTTGTGTGTCGTCAGCATAGAGGTGATATTTAAACCCAAAAGATGTGATTAGGTCACCTAGAGAGAGTGTGTAGAGAGAAAAGAGAAGGGGTCCCAGGACAGAGCCCTGGGGTACCCCCACAGAGAGATCAATAGAGGAGGAGGAGGTGTTAGCAAAAGAGACACTGAAGGTACGATGGGAGAGGTAAGAGGAGATCCAGGATAAAGCTTTGTTCCGAATACCAAGAGTATGGAGAATGTGAAGGAGAAGAGGGTGGTCCACGGTGTCGAATGCTGCAGAGAGGTCGAGTAATATGAGCAGAGTGTAATGACCTCTGTCTTTGGCAGCGTGGAGGTCGTCAGTTATTTTAGTGAGGGCTGTTTCAGTAGAGTGAGCAGTGCGGAAGCCAGATTGTAGAGGGTCTAGTACAGAATAGGTGTTGAGAAAGTGTAGCAATCGAGAGAATACAAGACGTTCAAGGAGTTTGGAGGCAAAAGGCAGGAGGGAGACAGGTCGATAGTTAGAAGGACAGGTAGGGTCAAGCTTGCTGTTTTTGAGTAATGGTATAACGGTTGCATGCTTGAAGGATGAAGGAAAGGTACCAGAGTAGAGGGAAGAGTTAAAGATCTGTGTGAGCATAGGGATTATAGAAGGAGCAAGAGGTTTTAGGAGATGGGAGGGAATGGGGTCAAGTGGGCAAGTGGTAGAGGGCGAAGAGGAGATCAGCAGTGATACATCCTCCTCCGAGATAGCAGAAAAAGAGTCAAGAAAGACAGGAGGAGAGTTGGGAAGCATTGTGGGATGGGAGGAGGCAACAGATGGGATGTTCTGCCGTATGGACTCCACCTTTTTCTTAAAAAAGTCAGCAAAGTCCTGAGGTGAGATGGATGAAGAAGAGGAGGCAGCTGAGGGTGGTCTGAGTAGAGAGTCAAAGACAGAAAAGAGACGGCGTGGGTTAGACTTGTGTGTGTTGATTAGTGATGAAAAGTAGGTTTGTTTAGCCTGAAAGAGGGCAGAGTTGAAACAGGATAGCATAAATTTGTAGTGAATGAAGTCTGCGAGCGTATGAGATTTCCTCCAGAGGCGTTCAGAGGAACGAGTGGAGGAACGCAGCATGCGTGTGTGGGAGTTTAGCCAGGGTCTGGGGTTAGAAGGGCGAGGACGGCAGAGAGAAAGTGGGGCATGAAGATCAAGAGAGGAAGATAAGGCAGAGTTGTAGTTCCTGACCAGGTTGTCAGGGTCTGAAGTGGAACTGAGAGAGGAGAGGGAGGAGCGTAAAGTGGAATCAAGAGCTGGTAGGTTAATAGAGTGCAGGTTTCTGCAAAAACGAGGGCGAGATGGAGATGGAGAGAAGCGAGAGAGAGAAAATGAGATGAGGTGATGGTCAGAGAGAGGAAAAGGGGAAATGGAGAAGTCGGAGAGAGAGAAGTTTTTAGTGAAAACCAGGTCTAAGTAGTGGCCATCCTTGTGGGTGCTGGCTGCAGTCCACTGTTGAAGGCCAAAAGAAGAGGTTAGAGAAAGAAAGCGGGAAGCCCAAGGGAGAGAGGGGTCATCAATGTGGCAATTGAAGTCCCCAAGGAGAAGAACAGGGGAGTCTGAGGAGAGAAAGAAAGAGAGCCAGGATTCAAAGTGAGAGAGAAAGGCAGAAGGGGGATGAGTAGAGGAAGGTGGGCGATAGATGACCGCCACATGGACCGGGAGAGGAGAGAAGATCTGGACTGTGTGAGCCTCGAAGGAGGGAAAAGCAAGAGAGGGGGGAATAGAAACTGTTCTGTAACGGCAGAGAGAGGAGAGCAGGAGCCCCACGCCTCCACCCCTGCCATCAGGGCGTGGAGTGTGGGAGAAGGAAAGGCCACCGTAGGAGAGGGCAGCTTCTAGAGCAGAGTCAGACTGAGTGAGCCAGGTCTCAGTTATAGCAAAGAGAAGCAGGGAGTGAGAGAGAAAGAAGTCATGCACAGAGAGGAACTTGTTAGAGAGGGAGCGAGCATTCCAAAGTGCACAGGAGAAAGGGAGAGAGGAGGGAGGGTGGCAGGGGATGGGTATGAGGTTAGAGGGGTTGACACCAGAAGGAGTAGAAGTTGCATGTGGAAGGCGAGGACGAGAGCAAGTAGAAATAAGGCAGGGACCAGGATTGGGAGAGATATCCCCAGAAGCAAGGAGGAGAAGCATGGACAGAAAGAGAATGTGTGAGGATGATTTGTAGGGGTGTGTTTTAGTGCAGGCGGCATAACTGTGTGGTGACAGAGGGCGCAGGTTAGTACAATAGATCATTTGTGAGAGAAAGGGAGGGCCCCGCATCCACAAGACAGATAATGGCAACTAATTACCGACAAAGTAAATCTATAAACAGTGATATGTCGGTGGTGCTATAAGGGCAGGTAAATATTGTGAGAGAGAAAAAGAGCCCTGAACAAAAAGCACTCTAGTATGCCTGGCAGTACAAAATCACATAATTTTTATTAGAGGTTGTCACAGAACAAAAGTTAAAAAACAAAGCACAGAAAATTAAAATAGGGCATGGATCCCCTGTCCGTAGCAGAACTTGATAAATCCTCCAACAAGTATATCCCAATGGGAACAATACAAATGCCAGAATTGACAAGATAAATGCTCTAGAGTACCTGACAAGGTTAACACAGTGAGGCTGACAACAGGCCAAACAGAGGTGTATATATGTGTGTGTATATATATATATAG